>NW_027364203.1:0-286305 GCF_046119375.1 Phyllobates terribilis | reverse complement strand
GAGCCCCTCCAGCTCTCTCCACAGGGCAACGGACCCCTATACAGGGTCACAGGCCTTTCCCCAGGGCCACAACATCTTCAGCTCTCTCCACAGGACCACAGGCTCCTACTGGGCCACAGGCCTTTCCACAGTGCCACAAGCCCCTCCAGCTCTCTCCACAGGCAATCATGTTGCATGTTGTTTACTGCAAAGGACTTCATAGGCCCAAATCTTACTCCATAGCCTTCCACAGGCCTTTCCAGCCCGCTCCACATGGCCTTTTCCTCAGGCCACAACTCCCTCCAGCTCTCTTTACATCGCCACATGCCCCTCTGCGGGGCCACAGACCCCTATACAGGGTCACAGGCCTTTCCACAGGGCTTCAACCCCTTCAGCTGTCTCCACAGGACCACAGGCTTTTCCACAGCCCACAACTCCTCCCAGCTCTCACCACAGGGCCACAACCCTTTCCACAAGGCTAAAGGGCCTATCCATAGGGCCACAGACCTTTCCACAGGGCCACAACACCCTCCAGCTCTCTCCACAGGACAAGAAGCTCTCTTTACAGGGCCATAGCTCACCTCCACAGGGCCAAATGCACTTTCCACACGGCCACAACTCCCAACAGCTCTCTCCACAGAGTCACAAGGCCCGTCTGCAGGGCACAAGCCCCCTTTTCAAGGCCAAAAGGCCTTTCTACATGGCCATAGTCATTTCCATGGGGCACGAGCCCCTCCAGCTCTCTCCACAGGGCAACGGACCCCTATACAGGGTCACAGGCCTTTCCCCAGGGCCACAATCCCCTCCAACTCTTCTCCACACGACAACAAGCTCTCTTTACCGGGCCATAGCTCCCCTCCACAGGGCCAAATGCACTTTCTGCATGGCCACAGCCCCCTTTAGCTCTCTCCACAGAGACACAAGGCCCGTCTGCAGGGCACAAGTCCCCTCTTCAAGGCCAAAAGGCCTTTCTACACGGCCATAGTCATTTCCATAGGGCACAAGCCCCTCCAGCTCTCTCCACAGGGCAACGGACCCCTATACAGGGTCACAGGCCTTTCCACAGGGCCACAACACTTTCAGCTCTCTCCACAGGACCACAGGCTCCTACTGGGCCACAGGCCTTTCCACAGTGCCACAAGCCCCTCCAGCTCTCTCCACAGGCAATCATGTTGCATGTTGTTTATTGCAAAGGACTTCATAGGCCCAAATCTTACTCCAGAGCCTTCCACAGGCCTTTCCAGCCCACTCCACATGGCCTTTTCCTCAGACCACAACTCCCTCCAGCTCTCTTTACATCGCCACATGCCCCTCTGCAGGGCCACAGACCCCTATACAGGGTCACAGGCCTTTCCACAGGGCCTCAACCCCTTCAGCTCTCTCCACAGGACCACTGGCTCCTTCTGCCGGGCCACAAGCATTTCCACAGGGCCACAATCCCCTCCAACTCTTCTCCACA
This sequence comes from Phyllobates terribilis, assembly GCF_046119375.1. Lineage (NCBI taxonomy): Eukaryota > Metazoa > Chordata > Amphibia > Anura > Dendrobatidae > Phyllobates > Phyllobates terribilis. The sequence goes on along the minus strand of NW_027364203.1, from coordinate 284,867 downwards.
GGACAACAAGCTCTCTTTACAGAGCCATAGCTCCCCTCCACAGGGCCAAATGCACTTTCTGCACGGCCACAGCCCCCTTTAGCTCTTTCCACAGAGACACAGGGCCCGTCTGCAGGACACAAGCCCCCTCTTCAAGGCCAAAGGGCCTTTCCACATGGCCATAGTCATTTCCATAGGGCACAAGCCCCTCCAGCTCTCTCCACAGGGCAACGGACCCCTATACAGGGTCACAGGCCTTTCCACAGGGCCACAACACCTTCAGCTCTCTCCACAGGACCACAGGCTACTACCGGGCCACAGGTCTTTCCACAGTGCCACAAGCACCATCCAGCTCTCTCCACAGGCAATCATGTTGCACTTTTGCAACAAGAGTCAATTTTTGTTGCAGTTCGGCAACATTGGAGTCAACCCTGTTGCAAATCGGACACGAAGCTTGAAAATTTAGATGTTTACTGCAAAGGACTTCATAGGCCCCCATCTTACTCCAGAGCCTTCCACAGGCCCCTCCAGCACGCTCCACATGGCCTTTTCCACAGGCCACAACTCCATCCAGCTGTCTTTACATCGCCACATGCCCCTCTGCAGGGCAATAGACCCCTATACAGGGTCACAGGACTCTCCACAGGGCCTCAACCCCTTCAGCTCTCTCCACAGGACCACTGGCTCCTTCTGCCAGCCACAAGCCTTTCCACAGGGCCACAATCCCCTCCAATTCCACAGGACAACAGGCTCTCTTTACAGGGCCATAGCTCCCCTCCACAGGGCCAAATGCACTTTCCACATGGCCACAACCCCCTCCAGCTCTCTACACAGAGTCATGGGGCCCGTCTGCAGGGCACAAGCCCCTTCATCAAGGCCAAGGGGCCTTTCTACAGGGCCACTGGCCTTTAAATAGTGCCACAACCTCCTCTGGCTCTCTCAAGAGGGCCACAGGCTCCTTCTACAGGGCAAGGGCCCCCTCCACAAGGCCAAAGGCCCTTTGCAAAGAGCCATAGGTCCATTCCACAGGGCCATAGTCATTTCCATAGGGCCATAACCCCCTCAAGCTCTCTCCACAGAACAACAGGCTCCTTCTACAGGTTTACAGGCATTTATACAGGGCCACAACCGCCTTCACCTCTCTCCACAGGGCCCTTTCACTGTGTCATAGGCTTTTCCATAAGGCCACAACCCCCTCTGTCTCTCTCAAAAAGGACAGAGGCTCCCTTTACAAGGCCACAGCCCCCTCCACAAGTCCAAAGGCCTTTTTCAAAGGGCCACATGTCCCTTCCACAGAGCCATAGGCATTTCCCCAAGGCAATAACCCCCTCCAGCTCTCTCCACAGGCTCCTTCTACAAGGCTACAACCCTTTTCAGCTCTTTCATCAGGACCACAGCCTCCTCCACCCCCCCTTTATTCAGTTAAAAGGACTCATTTGAGTGACCTATTGACCATTGGTCAGCTCGAGTAAAGGAACCTGATATAGTATACTGCACTGTTTAATATTCTTTTTTTCTTTACACAGGTTGAATGCTTGCAAAGAAATGTCACCTATGCCATGCTCCTTTATACCAGTTTTCTTGATTGACATGTTATTTTTGGAGCCAAATGATAAAATTGGGAAATGGAAAGCTCCCCCCTCCTTCCAATCAGTGGATCCGGTCAGGTGCTCAGTGGCGGTAGGCCACCGCCTGAAAGCCAAACATGAAAAAAGGAATGCTGGCACCGGTTTCCATATGATGAATTTTACTTTATTCCATGAAGATCAATACATTAAAAAGAAGGCATCTTTACAGGCAATCCGCCCCATCATGTCATTTTTGGTTTAAGCCTAATTTCTTTCAATAAATAAAATGGAATAAATGTGTCACTTTTTTGCCTCTACTAATAGTTGTGGGGTATTATGACATCACAATAGAATTAATACTTACCCTTTCCGATGCCTTTTAGGGCTATCCGGTGCAGAACCAAGGCCAAATACCAACCGACAGGACCTTCCTGTAACATCATGGAAGGTCCTGTCGCTCAGGACGTGGCCTTGGCTCTGCACCGGATAGACCGAAAAGCGTCTGAAAGGGTAAGTATTAATTCTTTATTATTTTTAATACATCTTGATTTATTTAATTTTGATTTCGTACTGTATAGTAATATATTACAAAATGAAAGGGGGGCTGGCAGACATGTCACAAAGGGGAGGAGGAACAGGATTCTTCATCCTCCTCTGTGACATCACTTCTCCTCCGGGCCGTAAAAAAGCGTGGTGTGTGAACACAGCCTCAGGCTGCGTGCCCACGTAGCGATTTACAAGCGTATATGTTGCGTAATTTACGCAGCGGAAACGCTTGTGAAACACTTGTTAATCCGCACCACATGGTACTTAGTGGCATTCCGCAATGTTAATGCCCATGCTGCGGATTTTTCCGCAGCGTCTCTGCTGCGCTTAAAAATCCTTTCCACAGGGCCTCAACCCCTTCAGCTGTCTCCACAGGACCACAGGCTTTTCCACAGCCCACAACTCCTTCCAGCTCTCACCACACGGCCACAGCCCCTTCCACAAGGCTAAAGGGCCTATCCATAGGGCCACAGACCTTTCCACAGGGCCACAACACCCTCCAGCTCTCTCCACAGGAAAAGAAGCTCTCTTTACAGGGCCATAGCTCACCTCCACAGGGCCAAATGCACTTTCCACACGGCCACAACTCCCAACAGCTCTCTCCACAGAGTCACAGGGCCCGTCTGCAGGGCACAAGCCCCCTCTTCAAGGCCAAAAGGCCTTTCTACATGGCCATAGTCATTTCCATAGGGCACGAGCCCCTCCAGCTCTCTCCACAGGGCAACGGACCCCTATACAGGGTCACAAGCCTTTCCACAGGGCCACAACACCTTCAGCTCTCTCCACAGGACCACAGGCTCCTACTGGGCCACAGGCCTTTCCACAGTGCCACAAGCCCCTCCAGCTCTCTCCACAGGCAATCATGTTGCATGTTGTTTACTGCAAAGGACTTCATAGGCTCAAATCTTACTCCAGAGCCTTCCACAGGCCCCTCCAGCCCGCTCCACATGGCCTTTTTCGTCAGGCCACAACTCCCTCCAGCTCTCTTTACATCGCCACATGCCCCTCTGCGGGGCCACAGACCCCTATACAGGGTCACAGGCCTTTCCACAGGGCCTCAACCCCTTCAGCTCTCTCCACAGGACCACTGGCTCCTTCTGCCGGGCCACAAGCATTTCCACAGGGCCACAATCCCCTCCAACTCTTCTCCACAGGACAACAAGCTCTCTTTACAGAGCCATAGCTCCCCTCCACAGGGCCAAATGCACTTTCTGCACGGCCACAGCCCCCTTTAGCTCTCTCCACAGAGACACAGGGCCGGTCTGCAGGACACAAGCCCCCTCTTCAAGGCCAAAGGGCCTTTCTACATGGCCATAGTCATTTCCATAGGGCACAAGCCCCTCCAGCTCTCTCCACAGGGCAACGGACCCCTATACAGGGTCACAGGCCTTTCCACAGGGCCACAACACCTTCAGCTCTCTCCACAGGACCACAGGCTACTACCGGGCCACAGGTCTTTCCTCAGTGCCACAAGCACCATCCAGCTCTCTCCACAGGCAATCATGTTGCACTTTTGCAACAAGAGTCAATTTTTGTTGCAGTTCGGCAACATTGGAGTCAACCCTGTTGCAAATCGGACACGAAGCTTGAAAATTTAGATGTTTACTGCAAAGGACTTCATAGGCCCCCATCTTACTCCAGAGCCTTCCACAGGCCCCTCCAGCACGCTCCACATGGCCTTTTCCACAGGCCACAACTCCATCCAGCTGTCTTTACATCGCCACATGCCCCTCTGCGGGGCAACAGACCCCTATACAGGGTCACAGGCCTCTCCACAGGGCCTCAACCCTTTCAGCTCTCTCCACAGGACCACTGGCTCCTTCTGCCGGGCCACAAGCCTTTCCACAGGGCCACAATCCCCTCCAATTCCACAGGACAACAGGCTCTCTTTACAGGGCCATAGCTCCCCTCCACAGGGCCAAATGCACTTTCCACATGGCCACAACCCCCTCCAGCTCTCTACACAGAGTCATGGGGCCCGTCTGCAGGGCACAAGCCCCTTCATCAAGGCCAAGGGGCCTTTCTACAGGGCCACTGGCCTTTAAATAGTGCCACAACCTCCTCTGGCTCTCTCAAGAGGGCCACAGGCTCCTTCTACAGGGCAAGGGCCCCCTCCACAAGGCCAAAGGCCCTTTGCAAAGGGCCATAGGTCCATTCCACAGGGTCATAGTCATTTCCATAGGGCCATAACCCCCCTCAAGCTCTCTCCACAGAACCGCAGGCTCTTTCTACAGGTTTACAGGCATATACACAGGGCCACATCCGCCTTCACCTCTCTCCACAAGGCGACAGGGCCCTTTCACTGTGTCATAGGCCTTTCCATAAGGCCACAACCCCCTCTGTCTCTCTCAAAAAGGACAGAGGCTCCCTTTACAAGGCAACAGCCCCCTCCACAAGGCCAAAGGCCTTTTTCAAAGGGCCACAGGTCCCTTTCGCAGGGCCATAGGCATTTCCTCAAGGCAATAACCCCCTCCAGCTCTCTCCACAGGACCACAGGCTCCTTCTACAAGACTACAACCCCTTTGAGCTCTTTCATCAGGGCCACAGCATCCTCCGCCCCCCCTTTAATCAGTTAAAAGGGCTCAATAGAGTGACCACAACACCTTCAGCTCTCTCCACAGGACCACAGGCTCCTACTGAGCCACAGGACTTTCCACAGTGCCACAAGCCCCTCTAGCTCTCTCCACAGGCAATCATGTTGCATGTTGTTTACTGCAAAGGTCTTCATAGGCCCAAATCTTACTCCAGAGCCTTCCACAGGCCTTTCCAGCCCACTCCACATGGCCTTTTCCTCATCCCACAACTCCCTCCAGCTCTCTTTACATCGCCACATGCCCCTCTGCGGGGCCACAGACCCCTATACAGAGTCACAGGCCTTTCCACAGGGCCTCAACCCCTTCAGCTGTCTCCACAGGACCACAGGCTTTTCCACAGCCCACAACTCCTTCCACCTCTCACCACAGGGCCACAGCCCCTTCCACAAGGCCAAAGGGCCTATCCATAGGGCCACAAACCTTTCCACATGGCCACAACACCCTCCAGCTCTCTCCACAGGACAAGAAGCTCTCTTTACAGGGCCATAGCTCACCTCCACAGTGCCAAATGCACTTTCCACACGGCCACAACTCCCAACAGCCCTCTCCACAGAGTCACAGGGCCCGTCTGCAGGGCACAAGCCCCCTCTTCAAAGCCAAAAGGCCTTTCTGCATGGCCATAGTCATTTCCATAGGGCACGAGCCCCTCAAGCTCTCTCCACAGGGCAACGGACCGCTATACAGGGTCACAGGCCTTTCCACAGGGCGACAACACCTTCAGCTCTCTCCACAGGACCACAGGCTCCTACCCGGCGACAGGCTTTTCCACAGTGCTACAAGTCCCTCTAGCTCTCTCCACAGGCAATCATGTTGCATGTTGTTTACCAAAAAAAGGACTTCATAGGCCCAAATCTTACTTCAGACCCTTCCACAGGCCCCTCCAGCCCGCTCCACATGGCCTTTTCCGCAGGCCACAACTCCCTCCAGCTCTCTTTACATCGCCACATGCCCCTCTGCAGGGCCACAGACCCCTATACAGGGTCACAGGCCTTTCCACAGGGCCTCAACCCCTTCAGCTCTCTCCACAGGACCACTGGCTCCTTCTGCCGGGCCACAAGCATTTCCACAGGGCCACAATCCCCTCCAACTCTTCTCCACAGGACAACAAGCTCTCTTTACAGAGCCATAGCTCACCTCCACAGGGCCAAATGCACTTTCTGCACGGCCACAGCCCCCTTTAGCTCTCTCCACAGAGACACAGGGCCCGTCTGCAGGACACAAGCCCTCTCTTCAAGGCCAAAGGGCCTTTCTACATGGCCATAGTCATTTCCATAGGGCACAAGCCCCTCCAGCTCTCTCCACAGGGCAACGGACCCCTATACAGGGTCACAGGCCTTTCCACAGGGCCACAACACCTTCAGCTCTCTCCACAGGACCACAGGCTACTACCGGGCCACAGGTCTTTCCACAGTGCCACAAGCACCATCCAGCTCTCTCCACAGGCAATCATGTTGCACTTTTGCAACAAGAGTCAATTTTTGTTGCAGTTCGGCAACATTGGAGTCAACCCTGTTGCAAATCGGACACGAAGCTTGAAAATTTAGATGTTTACTGCAAAGGACTTCATAGGCCCCCATCTTACTCCAGAGCCTTCCTCAGGGCCCTCCAGCACGCTCCACATGGCCTTTTCCACAGGCCACAACTCCATCCAGCTCTCTTTACATTGCTACATGCCCCTCTGCGGGGCAACAGACCCCTATACAGGGTCACAGGCCTCTCCACAGGGCCTCAACCCCTTCAGCTCTCTCCACAGGACCACTGGCTCCTTCTGCCGGCCACAAGCCTTTCCACAGGGCCACAATCCCCTCCAATTCCAGAGGACAACAGGCTCTCTTTACAGGGCCATAGCTCCCCTCCACAGGGCCAAATGCACTTTCCACATGGCCACAACCCCCTCCAGCTCTCTACACAGAGTCATGGGGCCCGTCTGCAGGGCACAAGCCCCTTCATCAAGGCCAAGGGGCCTTTCTACAGGGCCACTGGCCTTTAAATAGTGCCACAACCTCCTCTGGCTCTCTCAAGAGGGCCACAGGCTCCTTCTACAGGGCAAGGGCCCCCTCCACAAGGCCAAAGGCCCTTTGCAAAGAGCCATAGGTCCATTCCACAGGGCCATAGTCATTTCCATAGGGCCATAACCCCCCTTAAGCTCTCTCCACAGAACCACAGGCTCCTTCTACAGGTTTACAGGCATTTACACAGGGCCACAACCGCCTTCACCTCTCTCCACAGGGCCCTTTCACTGTGTCATAGGCCTTTCCATAAGGCCACAACCCCCTCTGTCTCTATTAAAAAGGACAGAGGCTCCCTTTACAAGGCAACAGCCCCCTCCAAAAGGCCAAAGGCCTTTTTCAAGGGGTCATAGGTCCCCTCCGCAGGGCCATAGGCATTTCACCAAGGCAATAACCCCCTCCAGCTCTCTCCAGAGGACCACAGGCTCCTTCTACAAGGCTACAACCCCTTTCAGCTCTTTCATCAGGGCCACAGCCTCCTCCACCCCCCTTTAATCAGTTAAAAGGGCTCATTTGTGTGACCACAACACCTTCAGCTCTCTCCACAGGACCACAGGCTCCTACCCGGCCACAGGCCTTTCCACAGTGCTACAAGTCCCTCCAGCTCTCTCCACAGGCAATCATGTTGCATGTTGTTTACCGCAAAAGGACTTCATAGGCCCAAATCTTACTTTACACCCTTCCACAGGCCCCTCCAGCCCGCTCCACATGGCCTTTTCCGCAGGCCACAACTCCCTCCAGCTCTCTTTACATCGCCACATGCCCCTCTGCGGGGCCACAGACCCCTATACAGGGTCACAGGCCATTCCACAGGGCCACAATCCCCTCCAACTCTTCTCCACAGGACAACAAGCTCTCTTTACCTGGCCATAGCTCCCCTCCACAGGGCCAAATGCACTTTCTGCACGGCCACAGCCCCCTTTAGCTCTCTCCACAGAGACACAAGGCCCGTCTGCAGGGCACAAGCCCCCTCTTCAAGGCCAAAAGGCCTTTCTACATGGCCATAGTCATTTCCATAGGGCACGAGCCCCTCCAGCTCTCTCCACAGGGCAACGGACCCCTATACAGGGTCACAGGCCTTTCCACAGGGCCACAAGCCCCTCCAGCTCTCTCCACAGGCAATCATGTTGCATGTTGTTTACTGCAAAGGACTTCATAGGCCCAAATCTTACTCCAGAGCCTTCCACAGGCCTCTCCAGCCCGCTCCACATGGTCTTTTCCTCAGGCCACAACTCCGTCCAGCTCTCTTTACATCGCCACATGCCCCTCTGCGGGGCCACAGACCCCTATACAGGGTCACAGGCCTTTCCACAGGGCCTCAACCCCTTCAGCTGTCTCCACAGGACCACAGGCTTTTCCACAGCCCACAACTCTTTCCAGCTCTCACCACAGGGCCACAGCCCCTTCCACAAGGCTAAAGTGCCTATCCATAGGGCCCCAGACCTTTCCACAGGGCCACAACACCCTCCAGCTCTCTCCACAGGACAAGAAGCTCTCTTTACAGGGCCATAGCTCACCTCCACAGGGCCAAATGCACTTTCCACACGGCCACAACTCCCAACAGCTCTCTCCACAGAGTCACAGGGCCCGTCTGCAGGGCACAAGCGCCCTCTTCAAGGCCAAAAGGCCTTTCTACATGCCTATAGTCATTTCCATAGGGCACGAGCCCCTCCAGCTCTCTCCACAGGGCAACGGACCCCTATACAGGGTCACAGGCCTTTCCACAGGGCCACAACACCTTCAGCTCTCTCCACAGGACCACAGGCTCCTACTGGGCCACAGGCCTTTCCACAGTGCCACAAGCCCCTCCAGCTCTCTCCACAGGCAATCATGTTGCATGTTGTTTACTGCAAAGGACTTCATAGGCTCAAATCTTACTCCAGAGCCTTCCACAGGCCTCCAGCCCGCTCCACATGGCCTTTTCCTCAGGCCACAACTCCCTCCAGCTCTCTTTACATCGCCACATGCCCCTCTGCGGGGCCACAGACCCCTATACAGGGTCACAGGCCTTTCCACAGGGCCTCAACCCCTTCAGCTGTCTCCACAGGACCACAGGCTTTTCCACAGCCCACACCTCCTTCCAGCTCTCACCACAGGGCCACAGCCCTTTCCACAAGGCTAAAGGGCCTATCCATAGGCCACAGACCTTTCCACAGGGCCACAACACCCTCCAGCTCTCTCCACAGGACAAGAAGCTCTCTTTACAGGGCCATAGCTCACCTCCACAGGGCCAAATGCACTTTCCACACGGCCACAACTCCCAACAGCTCTCTCCACAGAGTCACAGGGCCTGTCTGCAGGGCACAAGCCCCCTCTTCAAGGCCAAAAGGCCTTTCTATATGGCCATAGTCATTTCCATAGGGCACGAGCCCCTCCAGCTCTCTCCACAGGGCAACAGACCCCTATACAGGATCACAGGCCATTCCACAGGGCCACAACACCTTCAGATCTCTCCACAGGACCACAGGCTCCTACTGGGCCACAGGCCTTTCCACAGTACCACAAGCCCCTCCAGCTCTCTCCGCAGGCAATCATGTTGCATGTTGTTTACTGCAAAGGACTTCATAGGCTCAAATCTTACTCCAGAGCCTTCCACAGGCCTCTCCAGCCCGCTCCACATGGCCTTTTCCTCAGGCCACAACTCCCTCCAGCTCTCTTTACATCGCCACATGCCCCTCTGCGGGGCCACAGACCCCTATACAGGGTCATAGGCCTTTCCACAGGGCCTCAACCCCTTCAGCTGTCTCCACAGGACCACAGGCTTTTCCACAGCCCACAACTCCTTCCAGCTCTCACCACAGGGCCACAGCCCTTTCCACAAGGCTTAAGGGCCTATCCATGGAGCCACAGACCTTTCCACAGTGCCACAACACCTTCCAGCTCTCTCCACAGGACAAGAAGCTCTCTTTACCGGGCCATAGCTCACCTCCACAAGGCCAAATGCACTTTCCACACGGTCACAACTCCCAACAGCTCTCTCCACAGAGTCACAGGGCATGTCTGCAGGGCACAAGCCCCCTCTTCAAGGCCAAAAGGCCTTTCTACATGGCCATAGTCATTTCCATAGGGCACGAGCCCCTCCAGCTCTCTCCACAGGGCAACGGACCCCTATACAGGGTCACAGGCCTTTCCACAGGGCCACAACACCTTCAGCTCTCTCCACAGGACCACAGGCTCCTACTGGGCCACAGGCCTTTCCACAGTGCCACAAGCCCCTCCAGCTCTCTCCACAGGCAATCATGTTGCATGTTGTTTACTGAAAAGGACTTCATAGGCCCAAATCTTACTCCAGAGCCTTCCACAGGCCTCTCCAGCCCGCTCCACATGGCCTTTACCTCAGGCCACAACTCCCTCCAGCTCTCTTTACATCACCACATGCCCCTCTGCGGGGCCACAGACCCCTATACAGGGTCACAGGCCTTTCCACAGGGCCTCAACCCCTTCAGCTGTCTCCACAGGACCACAGGCTTTTCCACAGCCCACAACTCCTTCCAGCTCTCACCACACGGCCACAGCCCCTTCCACAAGGCTAAAGGGCCTATCCATAGGGCCACAGACCTTTCCACAGGGCCACAACACCCTCCAGCTCTCTCCACAGGACAAGAAGCTCTCTTTACAGGGCCATAGCTCACCTCCACAGGGCCAAATGCACTTTCCACACGGCCACAACTCCCAACAGCTCTCTCCACAGAGTCACAGGGCCCGTCTGCAGGGAACAAGCCCCCTCTTCAAGGCCAAAAGGCCTTTCTACATGGCCATAGTCATTTCCATAGGGCACGAGCCCCTCCAGCTCTCTCCACAGGGCAATGGACCACTATACAGGGTCAGAGGCCTTTCCACAGGGCCACAACACCTTCAGCTCTCTCCACAGGACCACAGGCTCCTACTGGGCCACAGGCCTTTCCACAGTGCCACAAGCCCCTCCAGCTCTCTCCACAGGCAATCATGTTGCATGTTGTTTACTGCAAAGGACTTCATAGGCCCAAATCTTACTCCAGAGCCTTCCACAGGCCTCTCCAGCCCGCTCCACATGGCCTTTTCCTCAGGCCACAACTCCCTCCAGCTCTCTTTACATCGCCACATGCCCCTCTGCGGGGCCACAGACCCCTATACAGGGTCACAGGCCTTTCCACAGGGCCTCAACCCCTTCAGCTGTCTCCACAGGACCACAGGCTTCTCCACAGCCCACGACTCCTTCCAGCTCTCACCACAGGGCCACAGTCCCTTCCACAAGGCTAAAGGGCCTATCCATAGGGCCACAGACCTTTCCACAGGGCCACAAAACCCTCCAGCTCTCTCCACAGGACAAGAAGCTCTCTTTACATTGCCATAGCTCACCTCCACAAGGCCAAATGCACTTTCCACACGGCCACAACTCCCAACAGCTCTCTCCACAGAGTCACAGGGCACGTCTGCAGGGCACAAGCCCCCTCTTCAAGGCCAAAAGGCATTTCTACATGGCCATAGTCATTTCCATAGGGCACGAGCCCCTCCAGCTCTCTCCACAGGGCAACGGACCCCTATACAGGGTCACAGGCCTTTCCACAGGGCCTCAACCCGTTCAGCTGTCTCCACAGGACCACAGGCTTTTCCACAGCCCACAACTCCTTCCAGCTCTCACCACAGGGCCACAGCCCTTTCCACAAGGCTAAAGGGCCTATCCATAGGGCCAGAGGCCTTTCCACAGTGCCACAAGCCCCTCCAGCTCTCTCCACAGACAATCATGTTGCATGTTGTTTACTGCAAAGGACTTCATAGGCCCAAATCTTACTCCAGAGCCTTCCACAGGCCTCTCCAGCCCGCTCCACATGGCCTTTTCCTCAGGCTACAACTCCCTCCAGCTCTCTTTACATCGCCACATGCCCCTCTGCGGGGCCACAGACCCCTATACAGGGTCACAGGCCTTTCCACAGGGCCTCAACCACTTCAGCTCTCTCCACAGCACCATTGCCTACTTCTGCCGGGCCACAAGCCTTTCCACAGAGCCACAATCCCCTCCAACTCTTCTCCACAGGACAACAACCTCTCTTTACAGGGCCATAGCTCCCCTCCACAGGGCCAAATGCACTTTCTGCACGGCCACAGCCCCCTTTAGCTCTCTCCACAGAGACACAAGGCCCGTATGCAGGGCACAAGCCCCCTCTTCAAGGCCAAAAGGCCTTTCTACATGGCCATAGTCATTTCCATAGGGCACGAGCACCTCCAGCTCTCTCCACAGGGCAACGGACCCCTATACAGGGTCACAGGCCTTTCCACAGGGCCACAACACCTTCAGCTCTCTCCACTGGACCACAGGCTCCTACCCGGCCACACGCCTTTCCACAGTGCTACAAGTCCCTCCAGCTCTCTCCACAGGCAATCATGTTGCATGATGTTTGCCGCAAAAAGACTTCATAGGCCCAAATCTTACTTCAGACCCTTCCACAGGCCCCACCAGCCCGCTCTACATGGCCTTTTCCGCAGGCCACAACTCCCTCCTGCTCTCTTTACATCGCTACATGCCCCTCTGCGGGGCCACAGACCCCTATACAGGGTCACAGGCCTTTCCACAGGGCCTCAACCCCTTCAGCTCTCTCCACAGTACCACTGGCTCATTCTGCCGAGCCACAAGCATTTCCACAGGGCCACAATCCCCTCAAACTCTTCTCCACAGGACAACAAGCTAACTTTACAGGGCCATAGCTCCCTTCCTCATAGCCAGCCCTCATGGTGTTTGTGTTATTAAAGAAAAAAAAAATTTGAGGGCTGGCTAGAGGCAGCCGTGGACACACGATAGCCAGCCCTCATGGTGTTTGTGTTATTAAAGAAAAAAAAAATTGAGGGCTGGCTAGAGGCAGCCGTGGACACATGATAGCCAGCCCTCATGGTGTTTGTGTTATTTAAGAAAAAAAAAATTGGGGGGCTGGCTAGAGGCAGCCGTGAACACACGATAGCCAGCCCTCATGGTGTTTGTGTTATTAAAGAAAAAAAAAATTGGGGGGCTGGCTAGAGGCAGCCGTGGACACACGATAGCCAGCCCTCATGGTGTTTGTGTTATTAAAGAAAAAAAAAATTGGGGGGCTGGCTAGAGGCAGCCGTGAACACACGATAGCCAGCCCTCATGGTGTTTGTGTTATTAAAGAAAAAAAAAATTGGGGGGCTTGCTAGAGGCAGCCGTGGACACACGATAGCCAGCACTCATGCTGTTTGTGTTATTAAAGAAAAAAAAAATTGGGGGGCTGGCTAGAGGCAGCCGTGGACACATGATAGCCAGCCCTCATGGTGTTTGTGTTATTAAAGAAAAAAAAATTTGAGGGCTGGCTTGAGGCAGCCGTGGACACACGATAGCTAGCCCTCATGGTGTTTGTGTCATTAAAGAAAAAAAAAATTGGGGGGCTGGCTAGAGGCAGCCGTGAACACACGATAGCCAGCCCTCATGGTGTTTGTGTTATTAAAGAAAAAAAAATTTGAGGGCTGGCTAGAGGCAGCCGTGAACACAATGCTTCATTTCTGCATCGTGGTTACATAGCCTTAGTGTTATTAAAGCAAAAAAAATTTGAGAGTTGGCTATAGACATTATATGCCCAATATGAGGGCTGGCTGCAGGTAATCCAGGACAACCAGCAGCAAGCTCTCATGCTTGCGTGCACATTAGAAAGAGAAACATCGCCATCTGGTGTTTTTCCAATCCTACAATAAAAAATTAAAAAGTTGGACAACATTGCCACCCGGTGGAGTTTCCTCAGAACACACTATGTCAAGAAAAAAGTCAATGAGGGCTGGCTATTGGTCAATCAGGTAAGTGATTTAGCCAGCTCTAATGTTACATTTTTTTGCATTTTTATTGCGTAGACCCCCTCAGGAGCGATATTTCAGGCCGCAGAGCGTGCAGTTTCGAGCAGAAATTTTGCCTTAACCCTGAAAAAAATTTAGCGCATCCCACCGCGTGCGTAAGCGTCCCAAATGCCAAAAAACAAATTTCCCCCATCAGTCCCTATATATTACTATAGTACAGAAGGTCATACTACCATATTGACTCTTTAATCCAGTTCCAATGTATCAAGGTCAAGCCTGTTGCACAAATGCAACAAATGTTGCATTCCGGCAACAAAAGTCGGCCATCTTGTGTCCCGTTTGCAACAAAAGGTCAACTTTTGTTGCCTTTCGGCAACATTTCAGGTCAAGCCTGTTGCAAACGGGACACGAAGCCTCTGATTTTGACCAAAGGTGCACCTCATGGGGCTCCACGTGCATACCGCATGTCATGGGGCCCCACGTGCATGACGCATGTTATGGGTGCCCCAAATGCATGCCGCATGTCATAGGGGCCCCACATGCATGGCGCATTTCATGGGGCCCCCACATGCATGCGCATGTCATGGGGGCCTCAAATGCGTGCCGCATATCATGGGGGCCCCAAATGCATGCCGCATGTCATGGGGGCCCACATGCATGCCGCATGTCATGGGGGCACCACTTGCATGCAGCATGTAATGGGGGCACCACTTGCATGCAGCATGTAATGGGGGATCCAAATGTATGACGCATGTCATGGGGGTCCCACATGCATGCCGCATGTCATGGGGGCCCACATGCATGCCGCATGTCATGGGGCACCACTTGCATGCAGCATGTAATGGGGGATCCAAATGCATGACGCATGTCAAGGGGGCCCCACGTACATGCCGCATGTCATGGGGACCCACATGCATGCCGCATGTCATGGAGGCCCCCATGACATGCGACAAGCATTTGGGCCCCACATGCATGCCGCATACCATGGGGCCCCCAAATGCATGCCGCATGTCATGGGGGCCCAAATGCTTGCCTCATGTCATGGGGGCCATAAATGGATGCCGCATGTCATGGGAGCCCCACATGCATGCCACATGTCATGGGGGCCCCAAATGAATGTTGCATGTCAAGGGGGCCCCACGTGCATGCCGCATGTCATGGTGACCCCACATGCATGCCGCATGTCATGGGGGCCCCACATGCATGGCGCATGTCTCAGGTACCCCAAATGCATGCAGCATGTTATGCATTCCCCCAAATGCATGCCGCATGTTATGCATGCCCCAAATGCATGCCGCATGTCATGGGGGCCCCACATGCATGCCGCATGTCATGGGGGCCCCAAATACATGCCGCATGTCATGCTGGCCCCAAATGCATGCCGCATGTCATAAGGGGCCCCACATGCATGACGCATGTCATGGGGGCCCCACATGCATGCCGCATGTCACGGAGGCCCCAAATGCATGCCGCATGTCATGGGAGCCCCACATGAATGTCGCATGTCAAGGGGGCCCCACGTGCATGCCGCATGTCATGGGGATACCAAATGCATGCCGCATGTCATGGGGCCATAAATGCATGCCGCATGTCTTGGGGGCCCCACGTGCATGCCACATGTCATTGGGGGCCCACATGCATGCCGCATGTCATGGGGGCCACACTTGCATGCAGCATGTAATGGGGATCCAAATGCATGACGCATGTCATGGGGGCCCCAAATGCATGCGGCATGTCATAGTGGCCCCACGTGCATACCACATGTCATGGGGGCCCCACATGCATGTCGCATGTCATGGGGGCCCAAATGCATGACGGATGTCATGGATGCTCCACGTGCATGCCGCATGTAATGGGGCCCCCAAATTCATGTTGCATATCATAGGGGCCCCACGTGCATTCCGCATGTCATGGGGGCCCCAAATGCATGCCGCATGTCATGGGGGCCCCACGTGCATGCTGCATATATTGGGGGCCCCAAATGCATGCCACATGTCATGAGGGCCCCGCTTGCATGCCGCATGTCATTGGGGCCCCGCAGGCATTCCGCATGTCATGGGGGCCCCACATGCATGGCGCATTTCATGGGGGCCCTGCATGCATGCCGCATGTCATGGGGGCCCCAAATGCATGCCTCATGTCATGGGGGCCCCAAATGCATGCCGCATGTCATAGTGGTTTCCAAATGCATGCTGCATGTCATGAGGGGCCACGTGCATGCCGCAAGTCATGGGGGCCCCAAATGCATGCCACATATCATGGGGGCCCCACGTGCATGCTGCATATATTGGGGGCCCCAAATGCATGCCACATGTCATGAGGGCCCTGCTTGCATGCCGCATGTCATTGGGGCCCCGCAGGCATTCCGCATGTCATGGGGGCCCCACGTACATGCTGCATGTCATTGGGGCCCCACGTGCTTGCCGAATTTAATGGGGGACGCAAATGCATGCATGCCGCATGTCATTGGGGCCCCGCAGGCATTCCGCATGTCATGGGGGCCTCACGTGCATTCCGCATGTCATGGGGGCCCCACGTACATGCTGCATGTCATTGGGGCCCCACGTGCTTGCCGCATGTCATGGGGCCCCCCAAATGCAGGCCGCATGTCACAGGGGTCCCACATGCATGCCGCATGTCATGGGGGCCCCAAATGCATGCCGCATGTCATAGTGGCCCCAAATGCATGCTGTATGTCATGAGGGCCCCACGTGCATGCCACATGTCATAGGGGCCCCACGTGCATGCCGCATGTCATGGGGGCCCCACATGCATGCCGCATGTCATGGGGGATCCAAACTCATGCTGCATGTCATTGGGGCCCCAAGCATATGCCGCATGTCATGGAGTCCCCATGTGCATGCCACATGTAATGGGGGCCACAAATGCATGCGGCATGTCATAGGGGCCCCACGTGCATGCCGCATGTCTCGGGCACCCCAAATTCATGCCGCATGTCATAGGGGCCCCACGTGTATGGCGCAAATCATGGGTGCCCCACATGCATGCCGCATGTCATCGGGGCCCCAAATGCATGCCGCATGTCATAGGGGCCCCACATGCATGCCGCATTTCATGGGGGACCCAAATGCATGCCGCATGTCATGGGGCCCCAAATGCATGTCGCATGTCATGGGGGACCCACATGCATGCTGCATGTCATGGGGGCCCCAAATGCATACCGCATGTCATTGGGGCCCCAAATGCATGCCGCATGTCATGGGGCCCCCCAAATGCATGCAGCATGTCTTGTTGCCCACAAATGCATGCCGCATGTCATAGGGGCCCCACATGCATGGCGCACTTCATGGGCCCCCCACATGCATGCGCATGTCATGGGGGCCTCAAATGCGTGCCGCATATCATGGGGGCCCCAAATGCATGCCGCATGTCATGGGGGCCCACATGCATGCCGCATGTCATGGGGGCACCACTTGCATGCAGCATGTAATGGGGGCACCACTTGCATGCAGCATGTAATGGGGGATCCAAGTGCATGACGCATGTCATGGGGGTCCCACATGCATGCTGCATGTCATGGGGGCACCACTTGCATGCAGCATGTAATGGGGGATCCAAATGCATGACGCATGTCAAGGGGGCCCCACGTGCATGCCGCATGTCATGGGAGCCCCACATGCATGCCACATGTCATGGGGGCCCCAAATGAATGTTGCATTTCAAGGGGGCCCCACGTGCATGCCGCATGTCATGGTGACCCCACATGCATGCCGCATGTCATGGGGGCCCCACATGCATGCCGCATGTCTCAGGTACCCCAAATGCATGCAGCATGTTATGCATGCCCCAAATGCATGCCGCATGTCATGGGGGCCCCACATGCATGCCGCATGTCATGGGGGCCCCAAATACATGCCGCATGTCATGGGGGCCCCACGTGCTTGGCGCAAGTCATGGGTGCCCCACATGCATGCCGCATGTAATCGGGGCCCTAAATGCATGCCGCATGTCATAGGGGCCCCACATGCATGCCGCATGTCATGGGGGCCCCACATGCATGCCGCATGTCACGGAGGCCCCAAATGCATGCCGCATGTCATGGGAGCCCCACATGAATGTCGCATGTCAAGGGGGCCCCACGTGCATGCTACATGTCATGGGGACCCCAAATGCATGCCGCATGTCATGGGGGCCATAAATGCATGCCGCATGTCATGGGGGCCCAACGTGCATGCCGCATGTATTGTGGGCCCCAAATTCATGCTGCATGTCATGAGGGCCCTGCATGCATGCCGCATGTCATGGGGGCCCCGCAGGCATTCCGCATGTCATGGGGGTCCAAATGCATGCCGCATGTCATGGGGTCCCCACGTGCATGCCGCATGTAATGGGGGATTCAAATGCATGCCGCATGTCATGGGGGTCCCACGTGCATGCCGCATGTCATGGGGATTCAAATGTATGCCGCATGGCTTGGGGGTCCCACATGCATGCTGCATGTCATGGGGGCCCCAAATGCATGCGTCAAGTCATGGGGGCCCCAAATGCATGCCTCAATTCATGGGGGCTCCAAATGCATGCCGCATGTCATGGGGGCCCCACATGCATGCCGCATGTCATGGGGGCCCCAAATGCATGCCGCATGTCATGGGGTTCCCACATGCATGCCGCATGTCATGGGGGCCCAAATGCTTGCCGCATGTCATGGGGGCCATAAATGCATGCTGCATGTCATGGGGGCCCAACGTGCATGCCGCATGTATTGGGTGCCCCAAATTCATGCCGCATGTCATGGGGGCCCCGCAGGCATTCCGCATGTCATGGGGGCCCCAAATGCATGCCGCATGTCATGGGGGCCCCACGTGCATGCCGCATGTCATGGGGCACCAAATGCATGCCGCATGTCATGGGGGTGCCAAATGCATGCTGCATGTCATGGTAGCCCCACATGCATGCCACATGTCATGGGGGACCCACGTGCATGCCGCATGTCATGAAAGCCCCACGTGCATGCCGCATGTCATAGGGGCCCCACATGCATGCCACATGTCATGGGGGCCCCAAATGCATGCCACATGTCATGGGGGCCCCAAATGCATGCCGCATGTCATGTGGTCCCCACGTGCATTCCGCATGTCATGGGGGCTCTACATGCATGCCGGATGTCATGGGGGCACCAAGTGCATGCCTCATGTCATGGGGGCCCCAAATGCATGCCGCATGTCATGGTGGCTCCAAAAGCATGCCGCATGTCATGTGGGCCCCAAACGTATGCCACATGTCATGCGGGCCCCAAGAGCATACCGCATGACATGGGGGCCCCAAGTGCTTGAGACATGTCATGGGGGCCCAACATGCATGCCGCATGTCTTGGGTACCCCAAATGCATGTCGCATGTCATTTGGGCCCCACATGCATGAAGCATGTCATGGTGGCACCAAATGCATTCTACATATCATGGAGGCCCCACGTGCATGCCACATGTCATGGGGGCCCCAAATGCAAGCCACATGTCATGGGGGCCAAAAAAGCATGCCGCGTGTCATAGGGGCCCCAAATGCATTCCGAATGTCATGGGGGTCACACATTCATGTCGCATGTCATGGGGGCCCCACGTGCATTCCACATTTCATTGGGGGCCCCAAATGCATGCTGCATGTCTGGGGCCCCAAATGCATGCTGCATGTGATGGGGGCCCCAAATGCATGCAACATGTCATGGTAGCCCCACATGCATGCCACATGTCATGGGGGACCCACGTGCATGCCGCATGTCATGAAAGCCCCACGTGCATGCCGCATGTCATAGGGGCCCCACATGCATGCCACATGTCATGGGGGCCCCAAATGCATGCCACATGTCAGGGGGGCCCCAAATGCATGCCGTATGTCATGGATGCCCCAAATGCATGCCGCTTGTCATGGGTACCCCAAATGCATGCCGCATATCATGTGTACCCCAAATGCATACTGCATGTCTTGGGAGCTCCACATGCATGCCGCATGTCTTGTGGCCCCACGTGCATGCCGCATGTCATGGGGCCCAATGTGGATGCCGAATGTCATGGGGGTACCAATTTCATGCCGCATGTCATGGGGCCCCCCAAATGAATGCTGCATGTCATAGGGGCCCCACATGCATGCCGCATATCATGGGGGCCCCAAATGCATGCAGCATGTCATGGGGGCCCCACGTGCATGCCACATGTCATTGGGGGCCACATGCATGCCGCATGTCATGGGGGCCACACTTGCATGCAGCATGTAATGGGGATCCAAATGCATGACGCATGTCATGGGGGCCCCAAATGCATGCGGCATGTCATAGTGGCCCCACGTGCATACCACATGTCATGGGGGCCCCACATGCATGCCGCATGTCATGGGGGCCCAAATGCATGACGCATGTCATGGATGCTACACGTGCATGCCGCATGTAATGGGGCCCCCAAATTCATGTTGCATGTCATAGGGGCCCCACGTGCATTCCGCATGTCATGGGGGCCCCAAATGCATGCCGCATGTCATGGGGGGCCCACGTGCATGCCGCATGTCTTGGGGCCCACAAATGCATGCCGTATGTCATAGGGGCCCCACATGCATGGCGCATTTCATGGGGGCCCTACACGCATGCCGCATGTCATGGGGGCCCCAAATGCATGCCTCATGTCATGGGGGCCCCAAATGCATGCCGCATGTCATAGTGGTTTCCAAATGCATGCCTCATGTCATGGGGGCCCCAAATGCATGCCGCATGTCATAGTGGTTTCCAAATGCATGCTGCATGTCATGAGGGGACCCACATGCATGCCGCATGTCATGGAGGCCCCCATGACATGCGACAAGCATTTGGGCCCCACATGCATGCCGCATGCCATGGGGCCCCCAAATGCATGCCGCATGTCATGGGGGCCCAAATGCTTGCCGCATGTCACGGGGGCCATAAATGGATGCCGCATGTCATGGGAGCCCCACATGCATGCCACATGTCATGGGGGATTCAAATGCATGCCGCATGTCATGGGGGTCCCACATGCATGCCGCATGTCATGGGGGCCCCAAATGCATGAATCAAGTCATGGAGGCCCCAAATGCATGCCGCATGTCATTGGGGCCCCACATGCATGCCGCATGTCATGGGGTCCCCACATGCATGCCGCATGTCATGGGGGCTCAAATGCTTGCCGCATGTCATGGGGGCCATAAATGCATGCCGCATGTCATGGGGGCCCAACAAGCATGCCGCATGTATTGGGGGCCCCAAATTCATGCAGCATGTCATAGGGGCCCCACATGCATGGCGCATTTCATGGGGGCCCCACATGAATGTCGCATGTCAAGGGGGCCCCACGTGCATGCCGCATGTCATGGGGATACCAAATGCATGCCGCATGTCATGGGGCCATAAATGCATGCCGCATGTCTTGGGGGCCCCACGTGCATGCCACATGTCATTGGGGGCCCACATGCATGCCGCATGTCATGGGGGCCACACTTGCATGCAGCATGTAATGGGGATCCAAATGCATGACGCATGTCATGGGGGCCCCAAATGCATGCGGCATGTCATAGTGGCCCCACGTGCATACCACATGTCATGGGGGCCCCACATGCATGTCGCATGTCATGGGGGCCCAAATGCATGACGGATGTCATGGATGCTCCACGTGCATGCCGCATGTAATGGGGCCCCCAAATTCATGTTGCATATCATAGGGGCCCCACGTGCATTCCGCATGTCATGGGGGCCCCAAATGCATGCCGCATGTCATGGGGGCCCCACGTGCATGCTGCATATATTGGGGGCCCCAAATGCATGCCACATGTCATGAGGGCCCCGCTTGCATGCCGCATGTCATTGGGGCCCCGCAGGCATTCCGCATGTCATGGGGGCCCCACATGCATGGCGCATTTCATGGGGGCCCTACATGCATGCCGCATGTCATGGGGGCCCCAAATGCATGCCTCATGTCATGGGGGCCCCAAATGCATGCCGCATGTCATAGTGGTTTCCAAATGCATGCTGCATGTCATGAGGGGCCACGTGCATGCCGCAAGTCATGGGGGCCCCAAATGCATGCCACATATCATGGGGGCCCCACGTGCATGCTGCATATATTGGGGGCCCCAAATGCATGCCACATGTCATGAGGGCCCTGCTTGCATGCCGCATGTCATTGGGGCCCCGCAGGCATTCCGCATGTCATGGGGGCCCCACGTACATGCTGCATGTCATTGGGGCCCCACGTGCTTGCCGAATTTAATGGGGGACGCAAATGCATGCATGCCGCATGTCATTGGGGCCCCGCAGGCATTCCGCATGTCATGGGGGCCTCACGTGCATTCCGCATGTCATGGGGGCCCCACGTACATGCTGCATGTCATTGGGGCCCCACGTGCTTGCCGCATGTCATGGGGCCCCCCAAATGCAGGCCGCATGTCACAGGGGTCCCACATGCATGCCGCATGTCATAGTGGCCCCAAATGCATGCTGTATGTCATGAGGGCCCCACGTGCATGCCACATGTCATAGGGGCCCCACGTGCATGCCGCATGTCATGGGGGCCCCACATGCATGCCGCATGTCATGGGGGATCCAAACTCATGCTGCATGTCATTGGGGCCCCAAGCATATGCCGCATGTCATGGAGTCCCCATGTGCATGCCACATGTAATGGGGGCCACAAATGCATGCGGCATGTCATAGGGGCCCCACGTGCATGCCGCATGTCTCGGGCACCCCAAATTCATGCCGCATGTCATAGGGGCCCCACGTGTATGGCGCAAATCATGGGTGCCCCACATGCATGCCGCATGTCATCGGGGCCCCAAATGCATGCCGCATGTCATAGGGGCCCCACATGCATGCCGCATTTCATGGGGGACCCAAATGCATGCCGCATGTCATGGGGCCCCAAATGCATGTCGCATGTCATGGGGGACCCACATGCATGCTGCATGTCATGGGGGCCCCAAATGCATACCGCATGTCATTGGGGCCCCAAATGCATGCCGCATGTCATGGGGCCCCCCAAATGCATGCAGCATGTCTTGTTGCCCACAAATGCATGCCGCATGTCATAGGGGCCCCACATGCATGGCGCACTTCATGGGCCCCCCACATGCATGCGCATGTCATGGGGGCCTCAAATGCGTGCCGCATATCATGGGGGCCCCAAATGCATGCCGCATGTCATGGGGGCCCACATGCATGCCGCATGTCATGGGGGCACCACTTGCATGCAGCATGTAATGGGGGCACCACTTGCATGCAGCATGTAATGGGGGATCCAAGTGCATGACGCATGTCATGGGGGTCCCACATGCATGCTGCATGTCATGGGGGCCCACATGCATGCCGCATGTCATGGGGGCACCACTTGCATGCAGCATGTAATGGGGGATCCAAATGCATGACGCATGTCAATGGGGGCCCCACGTGCATGCCGCATGTCATGGGAGCCCCACATGCATGCCACATGTCATGGGGGCCCCAAATGAATGTTGCATTTCAAGGGGGCCCCACGTGCATGCCGCATGTCATGGTGACCCCACATGCATGCCGCATGTCATGGGGGCCCCACATGCATGCCGCATGTCTCAGGTACCCCAAATGCATGCAGCATGTTATGCATGCCCCAAATGCATGCCGCATGTCATGGGGGCCCCACATGCATGCCGCATGTCATGGGGGCCCCAAATACATGCCGCATGTCATGGGGGCCCCACGTGCTTGGCGCAAGTCATGGGTGCCCCACATGCATGCCGCATGTAATCGGGGCCCTAAATGCATGCCGCATGTCATAGGGGCCCCACATGCATGCCGCATGTCATGGGGGCCCCACATGCATGCCGCATGTCACGGAGGCCCCAAATGCATGCCGCATGTCATGGGAGCCCCACATGAATGTCGCATGTCAAGGGGGCCCCACGTGCATGCTACATGTCATGGGGACCCCAAATGCATGCCGCATGTCATGGGGGCCATAAATGCATGCCGCATGTCATGGGGGCCCAACGTGCATGCCGCATGTATTGTGGGCCCCAAATTCATGCTGCATGTCATGAGGGCCCTGCATGCATGCCGCATGTCATGGGGGCCCCGCAGGCATTCCGCATGTCATGGGGGTCCAAATGCATGCCGCATGTCATGGGGTCCCCACGTGCATGCCGCATGTAATGGGGGATTCAAATGCATGCCGCATGTCATGGGGGTCCCACGTGCATGCCGCATGTCATGGGGATTCAAATGTATGCCGCATGGCTTGGGGGTCCCACATGCATGCTGCATGTCATGGGGGCCCCAAATGCATGCGTCAAGTCATGGGGGCCCCAAATGCATGCCTCAATTCATGGGGGCTCCAAATGCATGCCGCATGTCATGGGGGCCCCACATGCATGCCGCATGTCATGGGGGCCCCAAATGCATGCCGCATGTCATGGGGTTCCCACATGCATGCCGCATGTCATGGGGGCCCAAATGCTTGCCGCATGTCATGGGGGCCATAAATGCATGCTGCATGTCATGGGGGCCCAACGTGCATGCCGCATGTATTGGGTGCCCCAAATTCATGCCGCATGTCATGGGGGCCCCGCAGGCATTCCGCATGTCATGGGGGCCCCAAATGCATGCCGCATGTCATGGGGGCCCCACGTGCATGCCGCATGTCATGGGGCACCAAATGCATGCCGCATGTCATGGGGGTGCCAAATGCATGCTGCATGTCATGGTAGCCCCACATGCATGCCACATGTCATGGGGGACCCACGTGCATGCCGCATGTCATGAAAGCCCCACGTGCATGCCGCATGTCATAGGGGCCCCACATGCATGCCACATGTCATGGGGGCCCCAAATGCATGCCACATGTCATGGGGGCCCCAAATGCATGCCGCATGTCATGTGGTCCCCACGTGCATTCCGCATGTCATGGGGGCTCTACATGCATGCCGGATGTCATGGGGGCACCAAGTGCATGCCTCATGTCATGGGGGCCCCAAATGCATGCCGCATGTCATGGTGGCTCCAAAAGCATGCCGCATGTCATGTGGGCCCCAAACGTATGCCACATGTCATGCGGGCCCCAAGAGCATACCGCATGACATGGGGGCCCCAAGTGCTTGAGACATGTCATGGGGGCCCAACATGCATGCCGCATGTCTTGGGTACCCCAAATGCATGTCGCATGTCATTTGGGCCCCACATGCATGAAGCATGTCATGGTGGCACCAAATGCATTCTACATATCATGGAGGCCCCACGTGCATGCCACATGTCATGGGGGCCCCAAATGCAAGCCACATGTCATGGGGGCCAAAAAAGCATGCCGCGTGTCATAGGGGCCCCAAATGCATTCCGAATGTCATGGGGGTCACACATTCATGTCGCATGTCATGGGGGCCCCACGTGCATTCCACATTTCATTGGGGGCCCCAAATGCATGCTGCATGTCTGGGGCCCCAAATGCATGCTGCATGTGATGGGGGCCCCAAATGCATGCAACATGTCATGGTAGCCCCACATGCATGCCACATGTCATGGGGGACCCACGTGCATGCCGCATGTCATGAAAGCCCCACGTGCATGCCGCATGTCATAGGGGCCCCACATGCATGCCACATGTCATGGGGGCCCCAAATGCATGCCACATGTCAGGGGGGCCCCAAATGCATGCCGTATGTCATGGATGCCCCAAATGCATGCCGCTTGTCATGGGTACCCCAAATGCATGCCGCATATCATGTGTACCCCAAATGCATACTGCATGTCTTGGGAGCTCCACATGCATGCCGCATGTCTTGTGGCCCCACGTGCATGCCGCATGTCATGGGGCCCAATGTGGATGCCGAATGTCATGGGGGTACCAATTTCATGCCGCATGTCATGGGGCCCCCCAAATGAATGCTGCATGTCATAGGGGCCCCACATGCATGCCGCATATCATGGGGGCCCCAAATGCATGCAGCATGTCATGGGGGCCCCACGTGCATGCCACATGTCATTGGGGGCCACATGCATGCCGCATGTCATGGGGGCCACACTTGCATGCAGCATGTAATGGGGATCCAAATGCATGACGCATGTCATGGGGGCCCCAAATGCATGCGGCATGTCATAGTGGCCCCACGTGCATACCACATGTCATGGGGGCCCCACATGCATGCCGCATGTCATGGGGGCCCAAATGCATGACGCATGTCATGGATGCTACACGTGCATGCCGCATGTAATGGGGCCCCCAAATTCATGTTGCATGTCATAGGGGCCCCACGTGCATTCCGCATGTCATGGGGGCCCCAAATGCATGCCGCATGTCATGGGGGGCCCACGTGCATGCCGCATGTCTTGGGGCCCACAAATGCATGCCGTATGTCATAGGGGCCCCACATGCATGGCGCATTTCATGGGGGCCCTACATGCATGCCGCATGTCATGGGGGCCCCAAATGCATGCCTCATGTCATGGGGGCCCCAAATGCATGCCGCATGTCATAGTGGTTTCCAAATGCATGCCTCATGTCATGGGGGCCCCAAATGCATGCCGCATGTCATAGTGGTTTCCAAATGCATGCTGCATGTCATGAGGGGACCCACATGCATGCCGCATGTCATGGAGGCCCCCATGACATGCGACAAGCATTTGGGCCCCACATGCATGCCGCATGCCATGGGGCCCCCAAATGCATGCCGCATGTCATGGGGGCCCAAATGCTTGCCGCATGTCACGGGGGCCATAAATGGATGCCGCATGTCATGGGAGCCCCACATGCATGCCACATGTCATGGGGGATTCAAATGCATGCCGCATGTCATGGGGGTCCCACATGCATGCCGCATGTCATGGGGGCCCCAAATGCATGAATCAAGTCATGGAGGCCCCAAATGCATGCCGCATGTCATTGGGGCCCCACATGCATGCCGCATGTCATGGGGTCCCCACATGCATGCCGCATGTCATGGGGGCTCAAATGCTTGCCGCATGTCATGGGGGCCATAAATGCATGCCGCATGTCATGGGGGCCCAACAAGCATGCCGCATGTATTGGGGGCCCCAAATTCATGCAGCATGTCATAGGGGCCCCACATGCATGGCGCATTTCATGGGGGCCCCACTTGCATGCAGCATGTAATGGGGGATCCAAATGCATGCTGCACGTCATGGGGGCCCCACGTGCATGCCGCATGTCATGGGGGCCCCGCAGGCATTCCACATGTCATGGGGGACCCAAATAAATGCTGCATTTCATGGGGGCCCCACGTGCATGCCGCATGTCATGGGGCCCCCCAAATGGATGCCGCATGTCATAGGGGCCCCACATGCATGCCGCATATCATGGGGGCCCCAAATGCATGCAGCATGTCATAGTGGCCCCACGTGCATACCACATGTCATGGGGGCCCCACATGCATGCCGCATGTCATGGGGGCCCAAATGCATGACGCATGTCATGGATGCTCCACGTGCATGCCGCATGTAATGGGCCCCCCAAATTCATGTTGCATGTCATAGGGCCCCCACGTGCATTCCGCATGTCATGGGGGCCCCAAATGCATGCCGCATGTCATGGGGGCCCCACGTGCATGCCGCATGTCTTGGGGCCCACAAATGCATGCCGCATGTCACAGGGGCCCCGCATGCATGGCGCATTTCATGGGGGCCCTACATGCATGCCGCATGTCATGGGGGCCCCAAATGCATGCCTCATGTCATGGGGGCCCCAAATGCATGCCGCATGTCATAGTGGTTTCCAAATGCATGCTGCATGTCATGAGGGGCCCACGTGCATGCCGCAAGTCATGGGGGCCCCAAATGCATGCCACATATCTTGGGGGCCCCACGTGCATGCTGCATATATTGGGGGCCCCAAATGCATGGCACATGTCATGAGGGCCCCGCTTGCATGCCGCATGTCATTGGGGCCCCGCAGGCATTCCGCATGTCATGGGGGCCCCACTTACATGCTGCATGTCATTGGGGCCCCACGTGCTTGCCGCATTTAATGGGGGACGCAAATGCATGCATGCCGCATGTCATTAGGGCCCCGCAGGCATTCCGCATGTCATGGGGGCCTCACGTGCATTCCGCATGTCATGGGGGCCCCACGTACATGCTGCATGTCATTGGGGCCCCACGTGCTTGCCGCATGTCATGGGCCCCCCCAAATGCAGGCCGCATGTCACAGGGGTCCCACATGCATGCCGCATGTCATGGGGGCCCCAAATGCATGCCGCATGTCATAGTGGCCCCAAATACATGCTGCATGTCATGAGGGCCACACGTGCATGCCGCATGTCATAGGGGCCCCACGTGCATGCCGCATGTCATGGGGGCCCCACATGCATGCCGCATGTCATGGGGGATCCAAACTCATGCTGCATGTCATTGGGGCCCCAAGCGTATGCCGCATGTCATGGAGGCCCCATGTGCATGCCACATGTAATGGGGGCCACAAATGCATGCGGCATGTCATAGGGGCCCCACGTGCATGCCGCATGTCTCGGGCACCCCAAATTCATGCCGCATGTCATAGGGGCCCCACATGCATGGCGCAAATCATGGGTACCCCACATGCATGACGCATGTCATCGGGGCCCCAAATGCATGCCGCATGTCATGGGGGACCCAAATGCATGCCGCATGTCATGGGGCCCCAAATGCATGTCACATGTCATGGGGGACCCATATGCATGCTGCATGTCATGGGGGCCCCAAATGCATACCGCATGTCATGGGGGCCCCCAAATGCATGTCGCATGTCATGGGGGCCCACATGCATACCGCATGTCATGGGGGCACCACTTGCATGCAGCATGTAATGGGGGCACCACTTGCATGCAGCATGTAATGGGGGATCCAAATGTATGACGCATGTCATGGGGGTCCCACATGCATGCCGCATGTCATGGGGGCCCACATGCATGCCGCATGTCATGGGGGCACCACTTGCATGCAGCATGTAATGGGGGCACCACTTGCATGCAGCATGTAATGGGGGATCCAAATGTATGACGCATGTCATGGGGGTCCCACATGCATGCCGCATGTCATGGGGGCCCACATGCATGCCGCATGTCATGGGGGCACCACTTGCATGCAGCATGTAATGGGGGATCCAAATGCATGACGCATGTCAAGGGGGCCCCACGTGCATGCCGCATGTCATGGGGACCCACATGCATGCCGCATGTCATGGAGGCCCCCATGACATGCGACAAGCATTTGGGCCCCACATGCATGCCGCATACCATGGGGCCCCCAAATGCATGCCGCATGTCATGGGGGCCCAAATGCTTGCCTCATGTCATGGGGGCCATAAATGGATGCCGCATGTCATGGGAGCCCCACATGCATGCCACATGTCATGGGGGCCCCAAATGAATGTTGCATTTCAAGGGGGCCCCACGTGCATGCCGCATGTCATGGTGACCCCACATGCATGCCGCATGTCATGGGGGCCCCACATGCATGCCGCATGTCTCAGGTACCCCAAATGCATGCAGCATGTTATGCATGCCCCAAATGCATGCCGCATGTCATGGGGGCCCCACATGCATGCCGCATGTCATGGGGGCCCAAAATACATGCCGCATGTCATGGGGGCCCCACGTGCTTGGCGCAAGTCATGGGTGCCCCACATGCATGCCACATGTCATGGGGGCCCCACTTGCATGCATCATGTAATGGGGGTCCCACATGCATGCAGCATGTCATGAGGGCCCCACATGCATGCCGCATGTCATGGGGGTCCCACGTGCATGCTGCATGTCATTGGGGCCCCACGTGCTTGCCGCATGTCACGAGGGCCACAAATGTATGCCGCATGTCATGGGGGCCCCACGTGCATGCCGCATGTCATGGGGCCCCCCAAATGCATGCAGCATGTCATGGGGGCCCCACGTGCATGCCACATGTCATGGGGAGCCCACATGCATGCCGCATATCATAGGGGCCCCACATGCATGGAGCATGTCATGGGGGCCCCACGTGCATGCCGCATGTCATGGGGGATCCAAACTCATGCCACATGTCATTGGGGCCCCAAGCGTATGCCGCATTTCATCGGGGCCCCATGTGCATTCCACATGTAATTTGGGCCCCAAATGCATGCGGCATGTCATAGAGGCCCCACGTGCATGCCGCATGTCTCGGGCACCCCAAATGCATGCAGCATGTTATGGGGGCCCCACGTGCATGCCGCATGTCTCAGGTACCCCAAATGCATGCAGCATGTTATGCAGGCCCCAAATGCATGCCACATGTTATGGGGGCCCAAATGCATGCCGCATGTCATGGGGGCCCCACATGCATGCCGCATGTCATGGGTGCCCCAAATGCATGCCGCATGTCATGGGGGCTCCACGTGCATGCCGCATTTCATGGGGGACCCAAATGCATGCCGCATGTCATGGGGCCCCCAAATGCATGTCGCATGTCATGGGGGCCCCACGTGCATGCTGCATGTCATGGGGGCCCCAAATGAATGCCTCATGTCATGGGGGCCCCAAATGCATGCCGCATGTCATGGGGGCCCCCAAATGCATGCAGCATGTCTTGGGGCCAACAAATGCATGCCGCATGTCATGGGGCCCCCAAATGCATGTCGCATGTCATGGGGGCCCCACGTGCATGCTGCATGCCATGGGGCCCCCAAATGCATGCCGCATGTCAAGGGGGTCCCACATGCATGCCGCATGTCATGGGGGCCCAAATGCTTGCCGCATATCATGGGGGCCCCACATGCATGCCGCATGTCATGGGGCCCAAAAGCTTGCCGCATGTCATGGGGGCCATAAATGCATGCCGCATGTCATGGGAGCCCCACATGAATGTCGCATGTCAAGGGGGCTAAACGTGCATGCCGCATGTATTGGGGGCCCCAAATTCATGCCGCATGTCATGAGGGCCCTGCATGCATGCCACATGTCATGGGGGCCCCGTAGGCATTCCGCATGTCATGGGGGCCCCAAATGCATGCCGCATGTCATGGGGGCCCCACGTGCATGCCGCATGTAATGGGGGATTCAAATGCATGCCGCATGTCATGGGGGTCCCACATGCATGCCGCACGTCATGGGGGTCCCACATGCATGGCGCATTTCATGGGGGCCCCACTTGCATGCAGCATGTAATGGGGGATCCAAATGCATGCTGCACGTCATGGGGGCCCCACGTGCATGCCGCATGTCATGGGGGCCCCGCAGGCATTCCACATGTCATGGGGGCCCCAAATAAATGCTGCATTTCATGGGGGCCCAACGTGCATGCCGCATGTATTTGGGGCCCCAAATTCATGCCGCATGTCATGGGGGCCCCGCAGGCATTCCGCATGTCATGGGGGCCCCAAATGCATGCCGCATGTCATGGGGCCCCCCAAATGAATGCTGCATGTCATAGGGGCCCCACATGCATGCCGCATATCATGGGGGCCCCAAATGCATGCAGAATGTCATGGGGGCCCCACGTGCATGCCACATGTCATTGGGGGCCACATGCATGCCGCATGTCATGGGGGCCACACTTGCATGCAGCATGTAATGGGGATCCAAATGCATGACGCATGTCATGGGGGCCCCAAATACATGCGGCATGTCATAGTGGCCCCACGTGCATACCACATGTCATGGGGGCCCCACATGCATGCCGCATGTCATGGGGGCCCAAATGCATAACGCATGTCATGGATGCTACACGTGCATGCCGCATGTAATGGGGCCCCCAAATTCATGTTGCATGTCATAGGGGCCCCACGTGCATTCCGCATGTCATGGGGGCCCCAAATGCATGCCGCATGTCATGGGGGCCCCACGTGCATGCCGCATTTCTTGGGGCCCACAAATGCATGCCGCATGTCATAGGGGCCCCACATGCATGGCGCATTTCATGTGGGCCCTACATGCATGCCGCATGTCATGGGGGCCCCAAATGCATGCCTCATGTCATGGGGGCCCCAAATGCATGCCGCATGTCATAGTGGTTTCCAAATGCATGCTGCATGTCATGAGGGGCCCACGTGCATGCCGCAAGTCATGGGGGCCCCAAATGCATGCCACATATCATGGGGGCCCCACGTGCATGCTGCATATATTGGGGGCCCCAAATCCATGCCACATGTCATGAGGGCCCCGCTTGCATGCCGCATGTCATTGGGGCCCTGCAGGCATTCCGCATGTCATGGGGGCCCCACGTACATGCTGCATGTCATTGGGGCCCCACGTGCTTGCCGCATTTAATGGGGGACGCAAATGCATGCATGCCGCATGTCATTGGGGCCCCGCAGGCATTCCGCATGTCATGGGGGCCTCACGTGCATTCCGCATGTCATGGGGGCCCCACGTACATGCTGCATGTCATTGGGGCCCCACGTGCTTGCCGCATGTCATGGGGCCCCCCAAATGCAGGCCGCATGTCACAGGGGTCCCACATGCATGCCGCATGTCAAGGGTGCCCCAAATGCATGCCGCATGTCATAGTGGCCCCAAATGCATTCTGCATGTCATGAGGGCCCCACGTGCATGCCGCATGTCATAGGGGCCCCACGTGCATGCCGCATGTCATGGGGGATCCAAACTAATGCTGCATGTCATTGGGGCCCCAAGCGTATGCCGCATGTCATGGAGGCCCCATGTGCATGCCACATGTAATGGGGGCCACAAATGCATGCGGCATGTCATAGGGGCCCCACATGCATGCCGCATGTCTCGGGCACCCCAAATTCATGCCGCATGTCATAGGGGCCACACGTGCATGGCGCAAATCATGGGTGCCCCACATGCATGCCGCATGTCATCGGGGCCCCAAATGCATGCCGCATGTCATAGGGCCCCACATGCATGCCGCATTTCATGGGGGACCCAAATGCATGCCGCATGTCATGGGGCCCCAAATGCATGTCACATGTCATGGGGGACCCACATGCATGCTGCATGTCATGGGGGCCCCAAATGCATAACGCATGTCATGGGGGCCCCAAATGCATGCCACATGTCATGGGCCCCCCCAAATGCATGCAGCATGTCTTGGTGCCCACAAATGCATGCCGCATGTCATGGGGGCCCCACATGCATGGCGCATTTCATGGGGCCCCCCACATGCATGCGCGTGTCATGGGGGCCTCAAATGCGTGCCGCATATCATGGGGGCCCAAATGCATGCCGCATGTCATGGGGGCCCACATGCATGCCGCATGTCATGGGGCACCACTTGCATGCAGCATGTAATGGGGGCACCACTTGCATGCAGCATGTAATGGGGGATCCAAATGTATGACGCATGTCATGGGGGTCCCACATGCATGCCGCATGTCATGGGGGCCCACATGCATGCCGCATGTCATGGGGGCACCACTTGCATGCAGCATGTAATGGGGGATCCAAATGCATGACGCATGTCAAGGGGGCCCCACGTGCATGCCGCATGTCATGGGGACCCACATGCATGCCGCATGTCATGGAGGCCCCCTTGACATGCGACAAGCATTTGGGCCCCACATGCATGCCGCATGCCATGGGGCCCCCAAATGCATGCCGCATGTCATGGGGGCCCAAATGCTTGCCGCATGTCACGGGGGCCATAAATGGATGCCGCATGTCATGGGAGCCCCACATGCATGCCACATGTCATGGGGGATTCAAATGCATGCCGCATGTCATGGGGGTCCCACATGCATGCCGCATGTCATGGGGGCCCCAAATGCATGCCTCAAGTCATGGGGGCCCCAAATGCATGCCGCATGTCATTGGGGCCCCACATGCATGCCGCATGTCATGGGGGCTCAAATGCTTGCCGCATGTCATGGGGGCCATAAATGCATGCCGCATGTCATGGGGGCCCAACAAGCATGCCGCATGTATTGGGGGCCCCAAATTCATGCAGCATGTCATAGGGGCCCCACATGCATGGCGCATTTCATGGGGGCCCCACTTGCATGCAGCATGTAATGGGGGATCCAAATGCATGCTGCACGTCATGGGGGCCCCACGTGCATGCCGCATGTCATGGGGGCCCCGCAGGCACTCCACATGTCATGGGGGCCCCAAATAAATGCTGCATTTCATGGGGGCCCCACGTGCATGACGCATGTCATGGGGCCCCCCAAATGGATGCCGCATGTCATAGGGGCCCCACATGCATGCCGCATATCATGGGGGCCCCAAATGCATGCAGCATGTCATAGTGGCCCCACGTGCATACCACATGTCATGGGGGCCCCACATGCATGCCGCATGTCATGGGGGCCCAAATGCATGACGCATGTCATGGATGCTCCACGTGCATGCCGCATGTAATGGGCCCCCCAAATTCATGTCGCATGTCATAGGGCCCCCACGTGCATTCCGCATGTCATGGGGGGCCCAAATGCATGCCACATTTCATGGGGGCCCCACGTGCATGCCGCATGTCTTGGGGCCCACAAATGCATGCCGCATGTCACAGGGGCCCCACATGCATGGCACATTTCATGGGGGCCCTACATGCATGCCGCATGTCATGGGGGCCCCAAATGCATGCCTCATGTCATGGGGGCCCCAAATGCATGCCGCATGTCATAGTGGTTTCCAAATGCATGCTGCATGTCATGAGGGGCCCACGTGCATGCCGCATTTAATGGGGGACGCAAATGCATGCATGCCGCATGTCATTGGGGCCCCGCAGGCATTCCACATGTCATGGGGGCCTCACGTGCATTCCGCATGTCATGGGGGCCCCACGTACATGCTGCATGTCATTGGGGCCCCACGTGCTTGCCGCATGTCATGGGCCCCCCCAAATGCAGGCCGCATGTCACAGGGGTCCCACATGCATGCCGCATGTCATGGGGGCCCCAAATGCATGCCGCATGTCATAGTGGCCCCAAATACATGCTGCATGTCATGAGGGCCACACGTGCATGCCGCATGTCATAGGGGCCCCACGTGCATGCCGCATGTCATGGGGGCCCCACATGCATGCCGCATGTCATGGGGGATCCAAACTCATGCTGCATGTCATTGGGGCCCCAAGCGTATGCCGCATGTCATGGAGGCCCCATGTGCATGCCACATGTAATGGGGGCCACAAATGCATGCGGCATGTCATAGGGGCCCCACGTGCATGCCGCATGTCTCGGGCACCCCAAATTCATGCCGCATGTCATAGGGGCCCCACATGCATGGCGCAAATCATGGGTGCCCCAAATGCATGACGCATGTCATCGGGGCCCCAAATGCATGCCGCATGTCATAGGGGCCCCACATGCATGCCGCATTTCATGGGGGACCCAAATGCATGCCGCATGTCATGGGGCCCCAAATGCATGTCGCATGTCATGGGGGACCCATATGCATGCTGCATGTCATGGGGGCCCCAAATGCATACCGCATGTCATGGGGGCCCCAAATGCATGTCGCATGTCATGGGGCCCCCCAAATGCATGCAGCATGTCTTGGTGCCCACAAATGCATGCCGCATGTCATAGGGGCCCCACATGCATGGCGCATTTCATGGGGCCCCCACATGCATGCGCATGTCATGGGGGCCTCAAATGCGTGCCGCATATCATGGGGGCCCCAAATGCATGCCGCATGTCATGGGGGCCCACATGCATGCCGCATGTCATGGGGGCACCACTTGCATGCCGCATGTAATGGGGGCACCACTTGCATGCAGCATGTAATGGGGGATCCAAATGTATGACGCATGTCATGGGGGTCCCACATGCATGCCGCATGTCATGGGGGCCCACATGCATGCCGCATGTCATGGGGCACCACATGCATGCCGCATGTCATGGGGCACCACTTGCATGCAGCATGTAATGGGGGATCCAAATGCATGACGCATGTCAAGGGGGCCCCACGTACATGCCGCATGTCATGGGGACCCACTTGCATGCCGCATGTCATGGAGGCCCCCATGACATGCGACAAGCATTTGGGCCCCACATGCATGCCGCATACCATGGGGCCCCCAAATGCATGCCGCATGTCATGGGGGCCCAAATGCTTGCCTCATGTCATGGGGGCCATAAATGGATGCCGCATGTCATGGGAGCCCCACATGCATGCCACATGTCATGGGGGCCCCAAATGAATGTTGCATGTCAAGGGGGCCCCACGTGCATGCCGCATGTCATGGTGACCCCACATGCATGCCGCATGTCATGGGGGCCCCACATGCATGCCGCATGTCTCAGGTACCCCAAATGCATGCAGCATGTTATGCATTCCCCAAATGCATGCCGCATGTTATGCATGCCCCAAATGCATGCCGCATGTCATGGGGGCCCCACATGCATGCCGCATGTCATGGGGGCCCCAAATACATGCCGCATGTCATGGGGGCCCCAAATGCATGCCGCATGTCATAAGGGGCCCCACATGCATGACGCATGTCATGGGGGCCCCACATGCATGCCGCATGTCACGGAGGCCCCAAATGCATGCCGCATGTCATGGGAGCCCCACATGAATGTCGCATGTCAAGGGGGCCCCACGTGCATGCCGCATGTCATGGGGATACCAAATGCATGCCGCATGTCATGGGGCCATAAATGCATGCCGCATGTCTTGGGGGCCCCACGTGCATGCCACATGTCATTGGGGGCCCACATGCATGCCGCATGTCATGGGGGCCACACTTGCATGCAGCATGTAATGGGGATCCAAATGCATGACGCATGTCATGGGGTCCCCAAATGCATGCGGCATGTCATAGTGGCCCCACGTGCATACCACATGTCATGGGGGCCCCACATGCATGTCGCATGTCATGGGGGCCCAAATGCATGACGGATGTCATGGATGCTCCACGTGCATGCCGCATGTAATGGGGCCCCCAAATTCATGTTGCATATCATAGGGGCCCCACGTGCATTCCGCATGTCATGGGGGCCCCAAATGCATGCCGCATGTCATGGGGGCCCCACGTGCATGCTGCATATATTGGGGGCCCCAAATGCATGCCACATGTCATGAGGGCCCCGCTTGCATGCCGCATGTCATTGGGGCCCCGCAGGCATTCCGCATGTCATGGGGGCCCCACATGCATGGCGCATTTCATGGGGGCCCTACATGCATGCCGCATGTCATGGGGGCCCCAAATGCATGCCTCATGTCATGGGGGCCCCAAATGCATGCCGCATGTCATAGTGGTTTCCAAATGCATGCTGCATGTCATGAGGGGCCACGTGCATGCCGCAAGTCATGGGGGCCCCAAATGCATGCCACATATCATGGGGGCCCCACGTGCATGCTGCATATATTGGGGGCCCCAAATGCATGCCACATGTCATGAGGGCCCTGCTTGCATGCCGCATGTCATTGGGGCCCCGCAGGCATTCCGCATGTCATGGGGGCCCCACGTACATGCTGCATGTCATTGGGGCCCCACGTGCTTGCCGAATTTAATGGGGGCCCCAAATGCATGCCACATGTCATGGGGGCCCCAAATGCATGCCACATGTCAGGGGGGCCCCAAATGCATGCCGTATGTCATGGATGCCCCAAATGCATGCCGCTTGTCATGGGTACCCCAAATGCATGCCGCATATCATGTGTACCCCAAATGCATACTGCATGTCTTGGGAGCTCCACATGCATGCCGCATGTCTTGTGGCCCCACGTGCATGCCGCATGTCATGGGGCCCAATGTGGATGCCGAATGTCATGGGGGTACCAATTTCATGCCGCATGTCATGGGGCCCCCCAAATGAATGCTGCATGTCATAGGGGCCCCACATGCATGCCGCATATCATGGGGGCCCCAAATGCATGCAGCATGTCATGGGGGCCCCACGTGCATGCCACATGTCATTGGGGGCCACATGCATGCCGCATGTCATGGGGGCCACACTTGCATGCAGCATGTAATGGGGATCCAAATGCATGACGCATGTCATGGGGGCCCCAAATGCATGCGGCATGTCATAGTGGCCCCACGTGCATACCACATGTCATGGGGGCCCCACATGCATGCCGCATGTCATGGGGGCCCAAATGCATGACGCATGTCATGGATGCTACACGTGCATGCCGCATGTAATGGGGCCCCCAAATTCATGTTACATGTCATAGGGGCCCCACGTGCATTCCGCATGTCATGGGGGCCCCAAATGCATGCCGCATGTCATGGGGGGCCCACGTGCATGCCGCATGTCTTGGGGCCCACAAATGCATGCCGTATGTCATAGGGGCCCCACATGCATGGCGCATTTCATGGGGGCCCTACATGCATGCCGCATGTCATGGGGGCCCCAAATGCATGCCTCATGTCATGGGGGGCCCAAATGCATGCCGCATGTCATAGTGGTTTCCAAATGCATGCCTCATGTCATGGGGGCCCCAAATGCATGCCGCATGTCATAGTGGTTTCCAAATGCATGCTGCATGTCATGAGGGGACCCACATGCATGCCGCATGTCATGGAGGCCCCCATGACATGCGACAAGCATTTGGGCCCCACATGCATGCCGCATGCCATGGGGCCCCCAAATGCATGCCGCATGTCATGGGGGCCCAAATGCTTGCCGCATGTCACGGGGGC
The DNA here is from genome assembly GCF_046119375.1 of Phyllobates terribilis. NCBI lineage: Eukaryota > Metazoa > Chordata > Amphibia > Anura > Dendrobatidae > Phyllobates > Phyllobates terribilis. The sequence goes on along the minus strand of NW_027364203.1, from coordinate 246,917 downwards.
CATAAATGGATGCCGCATGTCATGGGAGCCCCACATGCATGCCACATGTCATGGGGGATTCAAATGCATGCCGCATGTCATGGGGGTCCCACATGCATGCCGCATGTCATGGGGGCCCCAAATGCATGAATCAAGTCATGGGGGCCCCAAATGCATGCCGCATGTCATTGGGGCCCCACATGCATGCCGCATGTCATGGGGTCCCCACATGCATGCCGCATGTCATGGGGGCTCAAATGCTTGCCGCATGTCATGGGGGCCATAAATGCATGCCGCATGTCATGGGGGCCCAACAAGCATGCCGCATGTATTGGGGGCCCCAAATTCATGCAGCATGTCATAGGGGCCCCACATGCATGGCGCATTTCATGGGGGCCCCACTTGCATGCAGCATGTAATGGGGGATCCAAATGCATGCTGCACGTCATGGGGGCCCCACGTGCATGCCGCATGTCATGGGGGCCCCGCAGGCATTCCACATGTCATGGGGGACCCAAATAAATGCTGCATTTCATGGGGGCCCCACGTGCATGCCGCATGTCATGGGGCCCCCCAAATGGATGCCGCATGTCATAGGGGCCCCACATGCATGCCGCATATCATGGGGGCCCCAAATGCATGCAGCATGTCATAGTGGCCCCACGTGCATACCACATGTCATGGGGGCCCCACATGCATGCCGCATGTCATGGGGGCCCAAATGCATGACGCATGTCATGGATGCTCCACGTGCATGCCGCATGTAATGGGCCCCCCAAATTCATGTTGCATGTCATAGGGCCCCCACGTGCATTCCGCATGTCATGGGGGCCCCAAATACATGCCGCATGTCATGGGGGCCCCACGTGCATGCCGCATGTCTTGGGGCCCACAAATGCATGCCGCATGTCACAGGGGCCCCGCATGCATGGCGCAATTCATGGGGGCCCTACATGCATGCCGCATGTCATGGGGGCCCCAAATGCATGCCTCATGTCATGGGGGCCCCAAATGCATGCCGCATGTCATAGTGGTTTCCAAATGCATGCTGCATGTCATGAGGGGCCCACGTGCATGCCGCAAGTCATGGGGGCCCCAAATGCATGCCACATATCTTGGGGGCCCCACGTGCATGCTGCATATATTGGGGGCCCCAAATGCATGGCACATGTCATGAGGGCCCCGCTTGCATGCCGCATGTCATTGGGGCCCCGCAGGCATTCCGCATGTCATGGGGGCCCCACTTACATGCTGCATGTCATTGGGGCCCCACGTGCTTGCCGCATTTAATGGGGGACGCAAATGCATGCATGCCGCATGTCATTAGGGCCCCGCAGGCATTCCGCATGTCATGGGGGCCTCACGTGCATTCCGCATGTCATGGGGGCCCCACGTACATGCTGCATGTCATTGGGGCCCCACGTGCTTGCCGCATGTCATGGGCCCCCCCAAATGCAGGCCGCATGTCACAGGGGTCCCACATGCATGCCGCATGTCATGGGGGCCCCAAATGCATGCCGCATGTCATAGTGGCCCCAAATACATGCTGCATGTCATGAGGGCCACACGTGCATGCCGCATGTCATAGGGGCCCCACGTGCATGCCGCATGTCATGGGGGCCCCACATGCATGCCGCATGTCATGGGGGATCCAAACTCATGCTGCATGTCATTGGGGCCCCAAGCGTATGCCGCATGTCATGGAGGCCCCATGTGCATGCCACATGTAATGGGGGCCACAAATGCATGCGGCATGTCATAGGGGCCCCACGTGCATGCCGCATGTCTCGGGCACCCCAAATTCATGCCGCATGTCATAGGGGCCCCACATGCATGGCGCAAATCATGGGTACCCCACATGCATGACGCATGTCATCGGGGCCCCAAATGCATGCCGCATGTCATGGGGGACCCAAATGCATGCCGCATGTCATGGGGCCCCAAATGCATGTCACATGTCATGGGGGACCCATATGCATGCTGCATGTCATGGGGGCCCCAAATGCATACCGCATGTCATGGGGGCCCCAAATGCATGTCGCATGTCATGGGGGCCCACATGCATGCCGCATGTCATGGGGGCACCACTTGCATGCAGCATGTAATGGGGGCACCACTTGCATGCAGCATGTAATGGGGGATCCAAATGTATGACGCATGTCATGGGGGTCCCACATGCATGCCGCATGTCATGGGGGCCCACATGCATGCCGCATGTCATGGGGGCACCACTTGCATGCAGCATGTAATGGGGGCACCACTTGCATGCAGCATGTAATGGGGGATCCAAATGTATGACGCATGTCATGGGGGTCCCACATGCATGCCGCATGTCATGGGGGCCCACATGCATGCCGCATGTCATGGGGGCACCACTTGCATGCAGCATGTAATGGGGGATCCAAATGCATGACGCATGTCAAGGGGGCCCCACGTGCATGCCGCATGTCATGGGGACCCACATGCATGCCGCATGTCATGGAGGCCCCCATGACATGCGACAAGCATTTGGGCCCCACATGCATGCCGCATACCATGGGGCCCCCAAATGCATGCCGCATGTCATGGGGGCCCAAATGCTTGCCTCATGTCATGGGGGCCATAAATGGATGCCGCATGTCATGGGAGCCCCACATGCATGCCACATGTCATGGGGGCCCCAAATGAATGTTGCATTTCAAGGGGGCCCCACGTGCATGCCGCATGTCATGGTGACCCCACATGCATGCCGCATGTCATGGGGGCCCCACATGCATGCCGCATGTCTCAGGTACCCCAAATGCATGCAGCATGTTATGCATGCCCCAAATGCATGCCGCATGTCATGGGGGCCCCACATGCATGCCGCATGTCATGGGGGCCCAAAATACATGCCGCATGTCATGGGGGCCCCACGTGCTTGGCGCAAGTCATGGGTGCCCCACATGCATGCCACATGTCATGGGGGCCCCACTTGCATGCATCATGTAATGGGGGTCCCACATGCATGCAGCATGTCATGAGGGCCCCACATGCATGCCGCATGTCATGGGGGTCCCACGTGCATGCTGCATGTCATTGGGGCCCCACGTGCTTGCCGCATGTCACGAGGGCCACAAATGTATGCCGCATGTCATGGGGGCCCCACGTGCATGCCGCATGTCATGGGGCCCCCCAAATGCATGCAGCATGTCATGGGGGCCCCACGTGCATGCCACATGTCATGGGGAGCCCACATGCATGCCGCATATCATAGGGGCCCCACATGCATGGAGCATGTCATGGGGGCCCCACGTGCATGCCGCATGTCATGGGGGATCCAAACTCATGCCACATGTCATTGGGGCCCCAAGCGTATGCCGCATTTCATCGGGGCCCCATGTGCATTCCATATGTAATGTGGGCCCCAAATGCATGCGGCATGTCATAGAGGCCCCACGTGCATGCCGCATGTCTCGGGCACCCCAAATGCATGCAGCATGTTATGGGGGGCCCACGTGCATGCCGCATGTCTCAGGTACCCCAAATGCATGCAGCATGTTATGCAGGCCCCAAATGCATGCCACATGTTATGGGGGCCCAAATGCATGCCGCATGTCATGGGGGCCCCACATGCATGCCGCATGTCATGGGTGCCCCAAATGCATGCCGCATGTCATGGGGGCTCCACGTGCATGCCGCATTTCATGGGGGACCCAAATGCATGCCGCATGTCATGGGGCCCCCAAATGCATGTCGCATGTCATGGGGGCCCCACGTGCATGCTGCATGTCATGGGGGCCCCAAATGAATGCCTCATGTCATGGGGGCCCCAAATGCATGCCGCATGTCATGGGGGCCCCCAAATGCATGCAGCATGTCTTGGGGCCAACAAATGCATGCCGCATGTCATGGGGCCCCCAAATGCATGTCGCATGTCATGGGGGCCCCACGTGCATGCTGCATGCCATGGGGCCCCCAAATGCATGCCGCATGTCAAGGGGGTCCCACATGCATGCCGCATGTCATGGGGGCCCAAATGCTTGCCGCATATCATGGGGGCCCCACATGCATGCCGCATGTCATGGGGCCCAAAAGCTTGCCGCATGTCATGGGGGCCATAAATGCATGCCGCATGTCATGGGAGCCCCACATGAATGTCGCATGTCAAGGGGGCTAAACGTGCATGCCGCATGTATTGGGGGCCCCAAATTCATGCCGCATGTCATGAGGGCCCTGCATGCATGCCACATGTCATGGGGGCCCCGTAGGCATTCCGCATGTCATGGGGGTCCCACATGCATGGCGCATTTCATGGGGGCCCCACTTGCATGCAGCATGTAATGGGGGATCCAAATGCATGCTGCACGTCATGGGGGCCCCACGTGCATGCCGCATGTCATGGGGGCCCCGCAGGCATTCCACATGTCATGGGGGCCCCAAATAAATGCTGCATTTCATGGGGGCCCAACGTGCATGCCGCATGTATTTGGGGCCCCAAATTCATGCCGCATGTCATGGGGGCCCCGCAGGCATTCCGCATGTCATGGGGGCCCCAAATGCATGCCGCATGTCATGGGGCCCCCCAAATGAATGCTGCATGTCATAGGGGCCCCACATGCATGCCGCATATCATGGGGGCCCCAAATGCATGCAGAATGTCATGGGGGCCCCACGTGCATGCCACATGTCATTGGGGGCCACATGCATGCCGCATGTCATGGGGGCCACACTTGCATGCAGCATGTAATGGGGATCCAAATGCATGACGCATGTCATGGGGGCCCCAAATACATGCGGCATGTCATAGTGGCCCCACGTGCATACCACATGTCATGGGGGCCCCACATGCATGCCGCATGTCATGGGGGCCCAAATGCATAACGCATGTCATGGATGCTACACGTGCATGCCGCATGTAATGGGGCCCCCAAATTCATGTTGCATGTCATAGGGGCCCCACGTGCATTCCGCATGTCATGGGGGCCCCAAATGCATGACGCATGTCATGGGGGCCCCACGTGCATGCCGCATGTCTTGGGGCCCACAAATGCATGCCGCATGTCATAGGGGCCCCACATGCATGGCGCATTTCATGGGGGCCCTACATGCATGCCGCATGTCATGGGGGCCCCAAATGCATGCCTCATGTCATGGGGGCCCCAAATGCATGCCGCATGTCATAGTGGTTTCCAAATGCATGCTGCATGTCATGAGGGGCCCACGTGCATGCCGCAAGTCATGGGGGCCCCAAATGCATGCCACATATCATGGGGGCCCCACGTGCATGCTGCATATATTGGGGGCCCCAAATCCATGCCACATGTCATGAGGGCCCCGCTTGCATGCCGCATGTCATTGGGGCCCTGCAGGCATTCCGCATGTCATGGGGGCCCCACGTACATGCTGCATGTCATTGGGGCCCCACGTGCTTGCCGCATTTAATGGGGGACGCAAATGCATGCATGCCGCATGTCATTGGGGCCCCGCAGGCATTCCGCATGTCATGGGGGCCTCACGTGCATTCCGCATGTCATGGGGGCCCCACGTACATGCTGCATGTCATTGGGGCCCCACGTGCTTGCCGCATGTCATGGGGCCCCCCAAATGCAGGCCGCATGTCACAGGGGTCCCACATGCATGCCGCATGTCAAGGGTGCCCCAAATGCATGCCGCATGTCATAGTGGCCCCAAATGCATTCTGCATGTCATGAGGGCCCCACGTGCATGCCGCATGTCATAGGGGCCCCACGTGCATGCCGCATGTCATGGGGGCCCCACATGCATGCCGCATGTCATGGGGGATCCAAACTCATGCTGCATGTCATTGGGGCCCCAAGCGTATGCCGCATGTCATGGAGGCCCCATGTGCATGCCACATGTAATGGGGGCCACAAATGCATGCGGCATGTCATAGGGGCCCCACATGCATGCCGCATGTCTCGGGCACCCCAAATTCATGCCGCATGTCATAGGGGCCACACGTGCATGGCGCAAATCATGGGTGCCCCACATGCATGCCGCATGTCATCGGGGCCCCAAATGCATGCCGCATGTCATAGGGCCCCACATGCATGCCGCATTTCATGGGGGACCCAAATGCATGCCGCATGTCATGGGGCCCCAAATGCATGTCACATGTCATGGGGGACCCACATGCATGCTGCATGTCATGGGGGCCCCAAATGCATAACGCATGTCATGGGGGCCCCAAATGCATGCCGCATGTCATGGGCCCCCCCAAATGCATGCAGCATGTCTTGGTGCCCACAAATGCATGCCGCATGTCATGGGGGCCCCACATGCATGGCGCATTTCATGGGGCCCCCCACATGCATGCGCGTGTCATGGGGGCCTCAAATGCGTGCCGCATATCATGGGGGCCCAAATGCATGCCGCATGTCATGGGGGCCCACATGCATGCCGCATGTCATGGGGCACCACTTGCATGCAGCATGTAATGGGGGCACCACTTGCATGCAGCATGTAATGGGGGATCCAAATGTATGACGCATGTCATGGGGGTCCCACATGCATGCCGCATGTCATGGGGGCCCACATGCATGCCGCATGTCATGGGGGCACCACTTGCATGCAGCATGTAATGGGGGATCCAAATGCATGACGCATGTCAAGGGGGCCCCACGTGCATGCCGCATGTCATGGGGACCCACATGCATGCCGCATGTCATGGAGGCCCCCTTGACATGCGACAAGCATTTGGGCCCCACATGCATGCCGCATGCCATGGGGCCCCCAAATGCATGCCGCATGTCATGGGGGCCCAAATGCTTGCCGCATGTCACGGGGGCCATAAATGGATGCCGCATGTCATGGGAGCCCCACATGCATGCCACATGTCATGGGGGATTCAAATGCATGCCGCATGTCATGGGGGTCCCACATGCATGCCGCATGTCATGGGGGGCCCAAATGCATGCCTCAAGTCATGGGGGCCCCAAATGCATGCCGCATGTCATTGGGGCCCCACATGCATGCCGCATGTCATGGGGGCTCAAATGCTTGCCGCATGTCATGGGGGCCATAAATGCATGCCGCATGTCATGGGGGCCCAACAAGCATGCCGCATGTATTGGGGGCCCCAAATTCATGCAGCATGTCATAGGGGCCCCACATGCATGGCGCATTTCATGGGGGCCCCACTTGCATGCAGCATGTAATGGGGGATCCAAATGCATGCTGCACGTCATGGGGGCCCCACGTGCATGCCGCATGTCATGGGGGCCCCGCAGGCACTCCACATGTCATGGGGGCCCCAAATAAATGCTGCATTTCATGGGGGCCCCACGTGCATGACGCATGTCATGGGGCCCCCCAAATGGATGCCGCATGTCATAGGGGCCCCACATGCATGCCGCATATCATGGGGGCCCCAAATGCATGCAGCATGTCATAGTGGCCCCACGTGCATACCACATGTCATGGGGGCCCCACATGCATGCCGCATGTCATGGGGGCCCAAATGCATGACGCATGTCATGGATGCTCCACGTGCATGCCGCATGTAATGGGCCCCCCAAATTCATGTCGCATGTCATAGGGCCCCCACGTGCATTCCGCATGTCATGGGGGGCCCAAATGCATGCCACATTTCATGGGGGCCCCACGTGCATGCCGCATGTCTTGGGGCCCACAAATGCATGCCGCATGTCACAGGGGCCCCACATGCATGGCACATTTCATGGGGGCCCTACATGCATGCCGCATGTCATGGGGGCCCCAAATGCATGCCTCATGTCATGGGGGCCCCAAATGCATGCCGCATGTCATAGTGGTTTCCAAATGCATGCTGCATGTCATGAGGGGCCCACGTGCATGCCGCATTTAATGGGGGACGCAAATGCATGCATGCCGCATGTCATTGGGGCCCCGCAGGCATTCCGCATGTCATGGGGGCCTCACGTGCATTCCGCATGTCATGGGGGCCCCACGTACATGCTGCATGTCATTGGGGCCCCACGTGCTTGCCGCATGTCATGGGCCCCCCCAAATGCAGGCCGCATGTCACAGGGGTCCCACATGCATGCCGCATGTCATGGGGGCCCCAAATGCATGCCGCATGTCATAGTGGCCCCAAATACATGCTGCATGTCATGAGGGCCACACGTGCATGCCGCATGTCATAGGGGCCCCACGTGCATGCCGCATGTCATGGGGGCCCCACATGCATGCCGCATGTCATGGGGGATCCAAACTCATGCTGCATGTCATTGGGGCCCCAAGCGTATGCCGCATGTCATGGAGGCCCCATGTGCATGCCACATGTAATGGGGGCCACAAATGCATGCGGCATGTCATAGGGGCCCCACGTGCATGCCGCATGTCTCTGGCACCCCAAATTCATGCCGCATGTCATAGGGGCCCCACATGCATGGCGCAAATCATGGGTGCCCCAAATGCATGACGCATGTCATCGGGGCCCCAAATGCATGCCGCATGTCATAGGGGCCCCACATGCATGCCGCATTTCATGGGGGACCCAAATGCATGCCGCATGTCATGGGGCCCCAAATGCATGTCGCATGTCATGGGGGACCCATATGCATGCTGCATGTCATGGGGGCCCCAAATGCATACCGCATGTCATGGGGGCCCCAAATGCATGTCGCATGTCATGGGGCCCCCCAAATGCATGCAGCATGTCTTGGTGCCCACAAATGCATGCCGCATGTCATGGGGCACCACTTGCATGCAGCATGTAATGGGGGATCCAAATGTATGACGCATGTCATGGGGGTCCCACATGCATGCCGCATGTCATGGGGGCCCACATGCATGCCGCATGTCATGGGGCACCACTTGCATGCAGCATGTAATGGGGGATCCAAATGCATGACGCATGTCAAGGGGGCCCCACGTACATGCCGCATGTCATGGGGACCCACATGCATGCCGCATGTCATGGAGGCCCCCATGACATGCGACAAGCATTTGGGCCCCACATGCATGCCGCATACCATGGGGCCCCCAAATGCATGCCGCATGTCATGGGGGCCCAAATGCTTGCCTCATGTCATGGGGGCCATAAATGGATGCCGCATGTCATGGGAGCCCCACATGCATGCCACATGTCATGGGGGCCCCAAATGAATGTTGCATGTCAAGGGGGCCCCACGTGCATGCCGCATGTCATGGTGACCCCACATGCATGCCGCATGTCATGGGGGCCCCACATGCATGCCGCATGTCTCAGGTACCCCAAATGCATGCAGCATGTTATGCATTCCCCAAATGCATGCCGCATGTTATGCATGCCCCAAATGCATGCCGCATGTCATGGGGGCCCCACATGCATGCCGCATGTCATGGGGGCCCCAAATACATGCCGCATGTCATGGGGGCCCCAAATGCATGCCGCATGTCATAAGGGGCCCCACATGCATGACGCATGTCATGGGGGCCCCACATGCATGCCGCATGTCACGGAGGCCCCAAATGCATGCCGCATGTCATGGGAGCCCCACATGAATGTCGCATGTCAAGGGGGCCCCACGTGCATGCCGCATGTCATGGGGATACCAAATGCATGCCGCATGTCATGGGGCCATAAATGCATGCCGCATGTCTTGGGGGCCCCACGTGCATGCCACATGTCATTGGGGGCCCACATGCATGCCGCATGTCATGGGGGCCACACTTGCATGCAGCATGTAATGGGGATCCAAATGCATGACGCATGTCATGGGGTCCCCAAATGCATGCGGCATGTCATAGTGGCCCCACATGCATACCACATGTCATGGGGGCCCCACATGCATGTCGCATGTCATGGGGGCCCAAATGCATGACGGATGTCATGGATGCTCCACGTGCATGCCGCATGTAATGGGGCCCCCAAATTCATGTTGCATATCATAGGGGCCCCACGTGCATTCCGCATGTCATGGGGGCCCCAAATGCATGCCGCATGTCATGGGGGCCCCACGTGCATGCTGCATATATTGGGGGCCCCAAATGCATGCCACATGTCATGAGGGCCCCGCTTGCATGCCGCATGTCATTGGGGCCCCGCAGGCATTCCGCATGTCATGGGGGCCCCACATGCATGGCGCATTTCATGGGGGCCCTACATGCATGCCGCATGTCATGGGGGCCCCAAATGCATGCCTCATGTCATGGGGGCCCCAAATGCATGCCGCATGTCATAGTGGTTTCCAAATGCATGCTGCATGTCATGAGGGGCCACGTGCATGCCGCAAGTCATGGGGGCCCCAAATGCATGCCACATATCATGGGGGCCCCACGTGCATGCTGCATATATTGGGGGCCCCAAATGCATGCCACATGTCATGAGGGCCCTGCTTGCATGCCGCATGTCATTGGGGCCCCGCAGGCATTCCGCATGTCATGGGGGCCCCACGTACATGCTGCATGTCATTGGGGCCCCACGTGCTTGCCGAATTTAATGGGGGACGCAAATGCATGCATGCCGCATGTCATTGGGGCCCCGCAGGCATTCCGCATGTCATGGGGGCCTCACGTGCATTCCGCATGTCATGGGGGCCCCACGTACATGCTGCATGTCATTGGGGCCCCACGTGCTTGCCGCATGTCATGGGGCCCCCCAAATGCAGGCCGCATGTCACAGGGGTCCACATGCATGCCGCATGTCATGGGGGCCCCAAATGCATGCCGCATGTCATAGTGGCCCCAAATGCATGCTGTATGTCATGAGGGCCCCACGTGCATGCCACATGTCATAGGGGCCCCACGTGCATGCCGCATGTCATGGGGGCCCCACATGCATGCCGCATGTCATGGGGGATCCAAACTCATGCTGCATGTCATTGGGGCCCCAAGCGTATGCCGCATGTCATGGAGGCCCCATGTGCATGCCACATGTAATGGGGGCCACAAATGCATGCGGCATGTCATAGGGGCCCCACGTGCATGCCGCATGTCTCGGGCACCCCAAATTCATGCCGCATGTCATAGGGGCCCCACGTGTATGGCGCAAATCATGGGTGCCCCACATGCATGCCGCATGTCATCGGGGCCCCAAATGCATGCTGCATGTCATAGGGGCCCCACATGCATGCCGCATTTCATGGGGGACCCAAATGCATGCCGCATGTCATGGGGCCCCAAATGCATGTCGCATGTCATGGGGGACCCACATGCATGCTGCATGTCATGGGGGCCCCAAATGCATACCGCATGTCATGGGGGCCCCAAATGCATGCCGCATGTCATGGGGCCCCCCAAATGCATGCAGCATGTCTTGTTGCCCACAAATGCATGCCGCATGTCATAGGGGCCCCACATGCATGGCGCACTTCATGGGCCCCCCACATGCATGCGCATGTCATGGGGGCCTCAAATGCGTGCCGCATATCATGGGGGCCCCAAATGCATGCCGCATGTCATGGGGGCCCACATGCATGCCGCATGTCATGGGGGCACCACTTGCATGCAGCATGTAATGGGGGCACCACTTGCATGCAGCATGTAATGGGGGATCCAAGTGCATGACGCATGTCATGGGGGTCCCACATGCATGCTGCATGTCATGGGGGCCCACATGCATGCCGCATGTCATGGGGGCACCACTTGCATGCAGCATGTAATGGGGGATCCAAATGCATGACGCATGTCAAGGGGGCCCCACGTGCATGCCGCATGTCATGGGAGCCCCACATGCATGCCACATGTCATGGGGGCCCCAAATGAATGTTGCATTTCAAGGGGGCCCCACGTGCATGCCGCATGTCATGGTGACCCCACATGCATGCCGCATGTCATGGGGGCCCCACATGCATGCCGCATGTCTCAGGTACCCCAAATGCATGCAGCATGTTATGCATTCCCCAAATGCATGCCGCATGTTATGCATGCCCCAAATGCATGCCGCATGTCATGGGGGCCCCACATGCATGCCGCATGTCATGGGGGCCCCAAATACATGCCGCATGTCATGGGGGCCCCAAATGCATGCCGCATGTCATAAGGGGCCCCACATGCATGACGCATGTCATGGGGGCCCCACATGCATGCCGCATGTCACGGAGGCCCCAAATGCATGCCGCATGTCATGGGAGCCCCACATGAATGTCGCATGTCAAGGGGGCCCCACGTGCATGCCGCATGTCATGGGGATACCAAATGCATGCCGCATGTCATGGGGCCATAAATGCATGCCGCATGTCTTGGGGGCCCCACGTGCATGCCACATGTCATTGGGGGCCCACATGCATGCCGCATGTCATGGGGGCCACACTTGCATGCAGCATGTAATGGGGATCCAAATGCATGACGCATGTCATGGGGTCCCCAAATGCATGCGGCATGTCATAGTGGCCCCACGTGCATACCACATGTCATGGGGGCCCCACATGCATGTCGCATGTCATGGGGGCCCAAATGCATGACGGATGTCATGGATGCTCCACGTGCATGCCGCATGTAATGGGGCCCCCAAATTCATGTTGCATATCATAGGGGCCCCACGTGCATTCCGCATGTCATGGGGGCCCCAAATGCATGCCGCATGTCATGGGGGCCCCACGTGCATGCTGCATATATTGGGGGCCCCAAATGCATGCCACATGTCATGAGGGCCCCGCTTGCATGCCGCATGTCATTGGGGCCCCGCAGGCATTCCGCATGTCATGGGGGCCCCACATGCATGGCGCATTTCATGGGGGCCCTACATGCATGCCGCATGTCATGGGGGCCCCAAATGCATGCCTCATGTCATGGGGGCCCCAAATGCATGCCGCATGTCATAGTGGTTTCCAAATGCATGCTGCATGTCATGAGGGGCCACGTGCATGCCGCAAGTCATGGGGGCCCCAAATGCATGCCACATATCATGGGGGCCCCACGTGCATGCTGCATATATTGGGGGCCCCAAATGCATGCCACATGTCATGAGGGCCCTGCTTGCATGCCGCATGTCATTGGGGCCCCGCAGGCATTCCGCATGTCATGGGGGCCCCACGTACATGCTGCATGTCATTGGGGCCCCACGTGCTTGCCGAATTTAATGGGGGACGCAAATGCATGCATGCCGCATGTCATTGGGGCCCCGCAGGCATTCCGCATGTCATGGGGGCCTCACGTGCATTCCGCATGTCATGGGGGCCCCACGTACATGCTGCATGTCATTGGGGCCCCACGTGCTTGCCGCATGTCATGGGGCCCCCCAAATGCAGGCCGCATGTCACAGGGGTCCCACATGCATGCCGCATGTCATGGGGGCCCCAAATGCATGCCGCATGTCATAGTGGCCCCAAATGCATGCTGTATGTCATGAGGGCCCCACGTGCATGCCACATGTCATAGGGGCCCCACGTGCATGCCGCATGTCATGGGGGCCCCACATGCATGCCGCATGTCATGGGGGATCCAAACTCATGCTGCATGTCATTGGGGCCCCAAGCGTATGCCGCATGTCATGGAGGCCCCATGTGCATGCCACATGTAATGGGGGCCACAAATGCATGCGGCATGTCATAGGGGCCCCACGTGCATGCCGCATGTCTCGGGCACCCCAAATTCATGCCGCATGTCATAGGGGCCCCACGTGTATGGCGCAAATCATGGGTGCCCCACATGCATGCCGCATGTCATCGGGGCCCCAAATGCATGCCGCATGTCATAGGGGCCCCACGTACATGCTGCATGTCATTGGGGCCCCACGTGCTTGCCGCATGTCATGGGGCCCCCCAAATGCAGGCCGCATGTCACAGGGGTCCCACATGCATGCCACATGTCATGGGGGCCCCAAATGCATGCCGCATGTCATAGTGGCCCCAAATGCATGCTGTATGTCATGAGGGCCCCACGTGCATGCCACATGTCATAGGGGCCCCACGTGCATGCCGCATGTCATGGGGGCCCCACATGCATGCCGCATGTCATGGGGGATCCAAACTCATGCTGCATGTCATTGGGGCCCCAAGCGTATGCCGCATGTCATGGAGGCCCCATGTGCATGCCACATGTAATGGGGGCCACAAATGCATGCGGCATGTCATAGGGGCCCCACGTGCATGCCGCATGTCTCGGGCACCCCAAATTCATGCCGCATGTCATAGGGGCCCCACGTGTATGGCGCAAATCATGGGTGCCCCACATGCATGCCGCATGTCATCGGGGCCCCAAATGCATGCCGCATGTCATAGGGGCCCCACATGCATGCCGCATTTCATGGGGGACCCAAATGCATGCCGCATGTCATGGGGCCCCAAATGCATGTCGCATGTCATGGGGGACCCACATGCATGCTGCATGTCATGGGGGCCCCAAATGCATACCGCATGTCATGGGGGCCCCAAATGCATGCCGCATGTCATGGGGCCCCCCAAATGCATGCAGCATGTCTTGTTGCCCACAAATGCATGCCACATGTCATAGGGGCCCCACATGCATGGCGCACTTCATGGGCCCCCCACATGCATGCGCATGTCATGGGGGCCTCAAATGCGTGCCGCATATCATGGGGGCCCCAAATGCATGCCGCATGTCATGGGGGCCCACATGCATGCCGCATGTCATGGGGGCACCACTTGCATGCAGCATGTAATGGGGGCACCACTTGCATGCAGCATGTAATGGGGGATCCAAGTGCATGACGCATGTCATGGGGGTCCCACATGCATGCTGCATGTCATGGGGGCCCACATGCATGCCGCATGTCATGGGGGCACCACTTGCATGCAGCATGTAATGGGGGATCCAAATGCATGACGCATGTCAAGGGGGCCCCACGTGCATGCCGCATGTCATGGGAGCCCCACATGCATGCCACATGTCATGGGGGCCCCAAATGAATGTTGCATTTCAAGGGGGCCCCACGTGCATGCCGCATGTCATGGTGACCCCACATGCATGCCGCATGTCATGGGGGCCCCACATGCATGCCGCATGTCTCAGGTACCCCAAATGCATGCAGCATGTTATGCATGCCCCAAATGCATGCCGCATGTCATGGGGGCCCCACATGCATGCCGCATGTCATGGGGGCCCCAAATACATGCCGCATGTCATGGGGGCCCCACGTGCTTGGCGCAAGTCATGGGTGCCCCACATGCATGCCGCATGTCATCGGGGCCCTAAATGCATGCCGCATGTCATAGGGGCCCCACATGCATGCCGCATGTCATGGGGGCCCCACATGCATGCCGCATGTCACGGAGGCCCCAAATGCATGCCGCATGTCATGGGAGCCCCACATGAATGTCGCATGTCAAGGGGGCCCCACGTGCATGCTACATGTCATGGGGACCCCAAATTCATGCTGCATGTCATGAGGGCCCTGCATGCATGCCGCATGTCATGGGGGCCCCGCAGGCATTCCGCATGTCATGGGGGCCCAAATGCATGCCGCATGTCATGGGGTCCCCACGTGCATGCCGCATGTAATGGGGGGTTCAAATGCATGCCGCATGTCATGGGGGTCCCACGTGCATGCCGCATGTCATGGGGATTCAAATGTATGCCGCATGGCTTGGGGGTCCCACATGCATGCTGCATGTCATGGGGGCCCCAAATGCATGCGTCAAGTCATGGGGGCCCCAAATGCATGCCTCAATTCATGGGGGCTCCAAATGCATGCCGCATGTCATGGGGGCCCCACATGCATGCCGCATGTCATGGGGGCCCCAAATGCATGCCGCATGTCATGGGGTTCCCACATGCATGCCGCATGTCATGGGGGCCCAAATGCTTGCCGCATGTCATGGGGGCCATAAATGCATGCTGCATGTCATGGGGGCCCAACGTGCATGCCGCATGTATTGGGTGCCCCAAATTCATGCCGCATGTCATGGGGGCCCCGCAGGCATTCCGCATGTCATTGGGGCCCCAAATGCATGCCGCATGTCATGGGGGCCCCACGTGCATGCCGCATGTCATGGGGCACCAAATGCATGCCGCATGTCATGGGGGTGCCAAATGCATGCTGCATGTCATGGTAGCCCCACATGCATGCCACATGTCATTGGGGACCCACGTGCATGCCGCATGTCATGAAAGCCCCACGTGCATGCCGCATGTCATAGGGGCCCCACATGCATGCCACATGTCATGGGGGCCCCAAATGCATGCCACATGTCATGGGGGCCCCAAATGCATGCCGCATGTCATGTGGTCCCCACGTGCATTCCGCATGTCATGGGGGCTCTACATGCATGCCGCATGTCATGGGGGCACCAAGTGCATGCCTCATGTCATGGGGGCCCCAAATGCATGCCGCATGTCATGGTGGCTCCAAAAGCATGCCGCATGTCATGTGGGCCCCAAACGTATGCCACATGTCATGCGGGCCCCAAGAGCATACCGCATGACATGGGGGCCCCAAGTGCTTGAGACATGTCATGGGGGCCCAACATGCATGCCGCATGTCTTGGGTACCCCAAATGCATGTCGCATGTCATTTGGGCCCCACATGCATGAAGCATGTCATGGTGGCACCAAATGCATTCTACATATCATGGAGGCCCCACGTGCATGCCACATGTCATGGGGGCCCCAAATGCAAGCCACATGTCATGGGGGCCAAAAAAGCATGCCGCGTGTCATAGGGGCCCCAAATGCATTCCGAATGTCATGGGGGTCACACATTCATGTCGCATGTCATGGGGGCCCCACGTGCATTCCACATTTCATTGGGGGCCCCAAATGCATGCTGCATGTCTGGGGCCCCAAATGCATGCTGCATGTGATGGGGGCCCCAAATGCATGCAACATGTCATGGTAGCCCCACATGCATGCCACATGTCATGGGGGACCCACGTGCATGCCGCATGTCATGAAAGCCCCACGTGCATGCCGCATGTCATAGGGGCCCCACATGCATGCCACATGTCATGGGGGCCCCAAATGCATGCCACATGTCAGGGGGGCCCCAAATGCATGCCGTATGTCATGGATGCCCCAAATGCATGCCGCTTGTCATGGGTACCCCAAATGCATGCCGCATATCATGTGTACCCCAAATGCATACTGCATGTCTTGGGAGCTCCACATGCATGCCGCATGTCTTGTGGCCCCACGTGCATGCCGCATGTCATGGGGCCCAATGTGGATGCCGAATGTCATGGGGGTACCAATTTCATGCCGCATGTCATGGGGGACACTCATGCATACCGCATGTAATGGGGGCAACACGTGCATACCGCATATCATGGGGCCCCACGTGCATACCGCATGGCATTGGTCCCAAAATGCATGCCGCATGTCATGGGGCCCCATGTGCATGCCACATGCCATGGGGTCCACATGCATACCGCATGTCATTGGGGGAACATGTGCATATCGCATATCATGGGCCCCACATGCATACCGCATGTCATAGGTGCCCCAAATGCATGCCGCATGTCATGGGGCCCCATGTGCATGCCACATGTCATGGGGGCCCCAAATGCATGCCACATGTCATGGAGGCCCCAAATGCATGCCGCATGTCATGGAGGCCCCAAATGCATACTGCTTGTCATGGGACCTCCACATGCATGCCGCATGTCATGGGGCCCCATGTGCATGCTGCATGTCATGGGGGCCCCAAATGCATGCCGCATGTTATGTGGCCCCAAGTGCATGACGTATGTTATGGGGCCCCATGTGCATGCCGCATGTCATGGGGGCCCACATGCATGCCACATGTCATGGGGGCACCACATGCATACCGCATGTCATGGGGCTCCACGTGCATACCGCATGTCATGGGGCCCCACGTGCATGACGCATGTTATGTGTGCCCCAAATGCATGCCGCATGTCATGGGGGCCAAAAATGCATGCCACATGTCATGGGGGCCACACGTGCATGACACATGTCATGGGGGCTCCACATGCATGCCACATGTCAACGAGGCCCCACGTGCATGCCACATTTCATTGGGGGCCCAAATGCACGCTGCATGTCAGAGGCCACAAATGCATGCTGCATGTCATGGGGCCCCACATGCATGCCCCATGTCTTGGGGGCCTCAAATGCATGCTGCACGTGATGGGGGACCCAAATGCATGCCACATGTCATGGGGGCCCCAAATGCATGCCGCATGTCATGTGGCCCCAAGTGCATGACGCATGTCATGGGGCCCCTTGTGCATGCCGCATGTCATGAGGGCCCACATGCATGCCACATGTCATGGGGGCCCCAAATGCATGCCGCATGTCATGTGGCCCCAAGTGCATGACGCATGTCATGGGGCCCCTTGTGCATGCCGCATGTCATGAGGGCCCACATGCATGCCACATGTCATGGGGGCACCACATGCATACCGCATGTCATGAGGCTCCACGTGCATACCGCATGTCATTGGGCCCCACGTGCATGACGCATGTTATGGGTGCCCCAAATACATGCCGCATGTCATGGGGGCCAAAAATGAATGCCACATGTCAGGGGGGCCACACGTGCATGCCACATGTCTTGGGGGCCTCAAATGCATGCTGCACGTGATGGGGGACCCAAATGCATGGCACATGTCATGGTAGCCGACACGCATGCCGCATGTCATGGGGGCCTCAAATACGTGCCACATGTCATGGGGGCCCCACATGCATGGTGCATGTCATAGGGGCCCCACATGCATGCCGCATGTTATGGGGCCCCACATGCATGCCGCATGTCATGGGGGCCTCAAATGTATGCTGCATGTCATGGGGGCCCCAAATGCATGCCGCATGTCATGGGGCCCCACATGCATGCCGCATGTCATGGGGGCCTCAAATGTATGCTGCATGTCATGGGGGCCCCAAATGCATGCCACATGTCATGGGGTCCCCACATGCATTCCGCATGTCATGGGGGCTCTACATCCATGCCGCATGTCATGAGGGCACCAAGTGCATGCCGCATGTCATGGGGGCCCCAAATGCATGCCGCATGTCATGGGGCTCCAAATGCATGCCGCATGTCATGGGGGCCCCAAATGCATGCCACATGTCATGGGGGCCCCAAGAGCATGCCGCGTGACATGGGGGCCCCACGTGCTTGACGCTTGTCATGGGGGCTCCACATGCATGCCGCATGTCTTGAGTACCCCAAATGCATGTCGCATGTCATTTGGGCCCCACATGCATGACGCATGTCATGGTGGCCCCAAATGCATTCTACATATCATGGAGGCCCCACGTCCATGCCGCATGTCATGGGGGCCCCAAATGCAAGCCGCCTGTCATGGGGGCCAAAAAAGCATTCCGCATGTCAAGGGGACCCCAAATGCATGCCTCATGTCATGGGGGCCACAAATGCATGCTGCATGTCATGGGGCCCCACATGCATGCCCCATGTCTTGGGGGCCTCAAATGCATGCTGCACGAGATGGGGGACCCAAATGCATGGCACATGTCATGGTAGCCGACACGCACACCGCATGTCATGGGGCCTCAAATACGTGCCACATGTCATGGGGGCCCCACATGCATGGTGCATGTCATAGGGGCCCCACATGCATGCCGCATGTCATGGGGCCCCACATGCATGCCGCATGTCATGGGGGCCTCAAATGTATGCTGCATGTCATGGGGGCCCCAAATGCATGCCGCATGTCATGGGGTCCCCACATGCATTCCGTATGTCATGGGGGCTCTACATCCATGCCGCATGTCATGAGGGCACCAAGTGCATGCCGCATGTCATGGGGGCCCCAAATGCATGCCGCATGTCATGGGGGCTCCAAATGAATGCCGCATGTCATGGGGGCCCCAAATGCATGCCACATGTCATGGTGGCCCCAAGAGCATGTCGCGTGACATGGGGGCCCCACGTGCTTGACGCATGTCATGGGGGCCCCACATGCATGACGCATGTCTTGAGTACCCCAAATGCATGTCGCATGTCATTTGGGCCCCACATGCATGACGCATGTCATGGTGGCACCAAATGCATTCTACATATCATGGAGGCCCCACGTCCATGCCGCATGTCATGGGGGCCCCAAATGCATGCTGCGTGTCTTGGGAACCCCAAATGCATGTCGCATGTCATGTGGCCCCACGTGCATGCCACATGTCATGGGGACCCATGTGCATGCCGAATGTCATGGGGGTACCAAGTGCATGCCACATATCATGGGGTCCCCACATGCATGCCTCATGTCATGGGGGCCCCAAATGCAAAGTGCATGTCATGGGGGCCTCACGTGCATACTGCATGTCATGGGGACCCCCAAAGCTTGACTCATGTCATGGGGGCCCCAAATGCATTCTGCATGTCATGGGAGCTCCACATGCATGCCGCATGTCATGTGGCCCCACGTGCATGCCGCATGTCATGGGGGACCCAAATGCATACCGCATATCATGGGAACAACACGTGTATACCGCATATCATGGGGCCCCACGTGCATACCGCATGTCATTGGGGCCCCAAATGCATGCCGCATGTCATTGGGGCCCCATGTTCATGCCACACGTCATGGGGGCCCACATGCATAACCCATGTCATGGGGGCAATACGTGCATACCGCATATCATGGGGCCCCACGTGCATACCGCATGTCATGGGGGCCCCAAATGCAGGTCGCATGTCATGGGGCACCATGTGCATGCCACATGTCATGGGGGCCTCAAATGCATGCCACATGTCATGGAGGCTCCAAATGCATGCCGAATGTCATTGGGGCCCCAAATGCATACAACCTGTCATGGGATCTCCATATGCATGCCGCATGTCATGGGGCCCCATGAGCATTCCGCATGTCATGGGGGTTCCATGTGCATGCCACATGGAATGGGGAACCCACATGCATGCCGCATGTCATGGGGGCCCACATGCATGCCGCATGTCATGGGGGCCCACATGCATGCCGCATGTCATGGATGCACCAAATGCATACCGCATGTCATGGGGCTCCACGTGCATACCGCATGTCATGGGGCCCCAAGTGCATGCCGCATGTCATGGATGCCCCAAATACATGCCGCATGTCATGGGGGCCAAAAAAACATGCCGCTTGTCATAGGGGCCCCAAATGCATTCCCCATGTCATGGGGGCTCCACATGCATGCCACATGTCATGTAGGCCCCATGTGCATGCCGCATTTCATTGGGGGCCCCAAATGCATGCTGCATGTCAGGGGCCACAAATGCATGCTGCATGTCATGGGGGCCCCAAATACGTGCCACATATCATGGGGGCACCAAATGCATGGGCCATGTCATAGGGGCCCCACATGCATGCCGCATGTCATGGGGCCCCAAATGCATGCTGCATGTCATGTGGTCCCCACTTGCATTCCGAATATCATGGGGGCTCTACATGCATGCCGCATGTCATGGGGGCACCAAGTGCATGCCTCATGTCATGGGGGCCCCAAATGCATCACGCATGTCATGGTGGCTCCAAATGCATGCCGCATGTCATGGGGGCCCCAAATGCATGCCACATGTCATGGGGGCCCCAAGAGCATGCCGCATGACATGGGGGCCCCACGTGCTTGAGGCATGTCATGGGGGCCCAACATGTATGCCGCATGTCTTGGGTACCATAAATGCATGTCGCATGTCATTTGGGCCCCACATGCATGAAGCATGTCATGGGGGCCCCAAATGCAAGCCACATGTCATGGGGAAAAAAAAGCATGCCGCATGTCATAGGGGCCCCAAATGCATTCCGCATGTCATGGGGGCCCCACGTGCATGCCGCATTTCATTGGGGGCCCCAAATGCATGCTGCATGTCTGGGGCCCCAAATGCATGCTGCATGTGATGGGGGCCCCAAATGCATGCAACATGTCATGGTAGCCCCACATGCATGGGCCATGTCAAGGGGCCCCACATGAATGCCGCATGTCATGTGGGCCCCAAATGCATGCCGCATGTCATGGGGGCCCCACATACATGCCGCATGTCATGGGTACCCCAAATGCATGCCACATGTCATGGGGGACCCACGTGCATGCCGCATGTCATGGAAGCCCCACGTGCATGCCACATGTCATGGGGGCCCCACATGCATGCCACATGTCATGGGGGCCCCAAATGCATGCCACATGTCATGGGGGCCCCAAATGCATGCCGTATGTCATGGGTGCCCAAAATGCATGCCGCATGTCATGGGTACACCAAATGCATGCCGCATGTCATGTGTACCCCAAATGCATGCCCCATGTCATGAGGGACCCACGTGCATACTGCATGTCATGGGAGCTCCACATGCATGCCGCATGTCATGTGGCCCCACGTGCATGCCGCATGTCATGGGGCCCCATGTGCATGCCGAATGTCATGGGGGTACCAATTTCATGCCGCATGTCTTGGGGGACACTCATGCATACCGCATGTCATGGGGGCAACACGTGCATACCACATATCATGGGGCCCCACGTGCATAACGCATGGCATTGGGGCCCAAAATGCATGCCCCATGTCATGTGGCCCCATGTGCATGCCACATGCCATGGGGGCCCACATGCATACCGCATGTCATGGAGTGAACATGTGCATACCGCATATCACAGGCCCCACGTGCATACCGCATGTCATAGGTGCCCCAAATGCATGCCGCATGTCATGGGGCCCCATGTGCATGCCACATGTCATGGGGGCCCCAAATGCATGCCACATGTCATGGAGGCCCCAAATGCATACCGCATGTCATGGGGCTCCACGTGCATACCGCATGTCATGGGGCCCCACGTGCATGACGCATGCCATGTGTGCCCCAAATGCATGCCGCATGTCATGGGGGCCAAAAAAGCATGCCGCATGTCATAGGGGCCCCAAATGCATGCCACATGTCATGGGGGCCGCAAGAGCATACCGCATGACATGGGGGCCCCAAGTGCTTGAGGCATGTCATTGGGGCCCCGCAGGCATTCCGCATGTCATGGGGGCCCCACTTACATGCTGCATGTCATTGGGGCCCCACGTGCTTGCCGCATTTAATGGGGGACGCAAATGCATGCATGCCGCATGTCATTGGGGCCCCGCAGGCATTCCGCATGTCATGGGGGCCTCACGTGCATTACGCATGTCATGGGGGCCCCACGTACATGCTGCATGTCATTGGGGCCCCACGTGCTTGCCGCATGTCATGGGCCCCCCCAAATGCAGGCCGCATGTCACAGGGGTCCCACATGCATGCCGCATGTCATGGGGGCCCCAAATGCATGCCGCATGTCATAGTGGCCCCAAATACATGCTGCATGTCATGAGGGCCACACGTGCATGCCGCATGTCATAGGGGCCCCACGTGCATGCCGCATGTCATGGGGGCCCCACATGCATGCCGCATGTCATGGGGGATCCAAACTCATGCTGCATGTCATTGGGGCCCCAAGCGTATGCCGCATGTCATGGAGGCCCCATGTGCATGCCACATGTAATGGGGGCCACAAATGCATGCGGCATGTCATAGGGGCCCCACGTGCATGCCGCATGTCTCGGGCACCCCAAATTCATGCCGCATGTCATAGGGGCCCCACATGCATGGCGCAAATCATGGGTGCCCCAAATGCATGACGCATGTCATCGGGGCCCCAAATGCATGCCGCATGTCATAGGGGCCCCACATGCATGCCGCATTTCATGGGGGACCCAAATGCATGCCGCATGTCATGGGGCCCCAAATGCATGTCGCATGTCATGGGGGACCCATATGCATGCTGCATGTCATGGGGGCCCCAAATGCATACCGCATGTCATGGGGGCCCCAAATGCATGTCGCATGTCATGGGGCCCCCCAAATGCATGCAGCATGTCTTGGTGCCCACAAATGCATGCCGCATGTCATAGGGGCCCCACATGCATGGCGCATTTCATGGGGCCCCCACATGCATGCGCATGTCATGGGGGCCTCAAATGCGTGCCGCATATCATGGGGGCCCCAAATGCATGCCGCATGTCATGGGGGCCCACATGCATGCCGCATGTCATGGGGGCACCACTTGCATGCAGCATGTAATGGGGGCACCACTTGCATGCAGCATGTAATGGGGGATCCAAATGTATGACGCATGTCATGGGGGTCCCACATGCATGCCGCATGTCATGGGGGCCCACATGCATGCCGCATGTCATGGGGCACCACTTGCATGCAGCATGTAATGGGGGATCCAAATGCATGACGCATGTCAAGGGGGCCCCACGTACATGCCGCATGTCATGGGGACCCACATGCATGCCGCATGTCATGGAGGCCCCCATGACATGCGACAAGCATTTGGGCCCCACATGCATGCTGCATACCATGGGGCCCCCAAATGCATGCCGCATGTCATGGGGGCCCAAATGCTTGCCTCATGTCATGGGGGCCATAAATGGATGCCGCATGTCAAGGGAGCCCCACATGCATGCCACATGTCATGGGGGCCCCAAATGAATGTTGCATGTCAAGGGGGCCCCACGTGCATGCCGCATGTCATGGTGACCCCACATGCATGCCGCATGTCATGGGGGCCCCACATGCATGCCGCATGTCTCAGGTACCCCAAATGCATGCAGCATGTTATGCATTCCCCAAATGCATGCCACATGTTATGCATGCCCCAAATGCATGCCGCATGTCATGGGGCCATAAATGCATGCCGCATGTCTTGGGGGCCCCACGTGCATGCCACATGTCATTGGGGGCCCACATGCATGCCGCATGTCATGGGGGCCACACTTGCATGCAGCATGTAATGGGGATCCAAATGCATGACGCATGTCATGGGGGCCCCAAATGCATGCGGCATGTCATAGTGGCCCCACGTGCATACCACATGTCATGGGGGCCCCACATGCATGTCGCATGTCATGGGGGCCCAAATGCATGACGGATGTCATGGATGCTCCACGTGCATGCCGCATGTAATGGGGCCCCCAAATTCATGTTGCATATCATAGGGGCCCCACGTGCATTCCGCATGTCATGGGGGCCCCAAATGCATGCCGCATGTCATGGGGGCCCCACGTGCATGCCGCATGTCTTGGGGCCCACAAATGCATGCCGCATGTCATAGGGGCCCCACATGCATGGCGCATTTCATGGGGGCCCTACATGCATGCCGCATGTCATGGGGGCCCCAAATGCATGCCTCATGTCATGGGGGCCCCAAATGCATGCCGCATGTCATAGTGGTTTCCAAATGCATGCTGCATGTCATGAGGGGCCACGTGCATGCCGCAAGTCATGGGGGCCCCAAATGCATGCCACATATCATGGGGGCCCCACGTGCATGCTGCATATATTGGGGGCCCCAAATGCATGCCACATGTCATGAGGGCCCCGCTTGCATGCCGCATGTCATTGGGGCCCCGCAGGCATTCCGCATGTCATGGGGGCCCCACGTACATGCTGCATGTCATTGGGGCCCCACGTGCTTGCCGCATTTAATGGGGGACACAAATGCATGCATGCCGCATGTCATTGGGGCCCCGCAGGCATTCCGCATGTCATGGGGGCCTCACGTGCATTCCGCATGTCATGGGGGCCCCACGTACATGCTGCATGTCATTGGGGCCCCACGTGCTTGCCGCATGTCATGGGGCCCCCCAAATGCAGGCCGCATGTCACAGGGGTCCCACATGCATGCCGCATGTCATGGGGGCCCCAAATGCATGCCGCATGTCATAGTGGCCCCAAATGCATGCTGTATGTCATGAGGGCCCCACGTGCATGCCACATGTCATAGGGGCCCCACGTGCATGCCGCATGTCATGGGGGCCCCACATGCATGCCGCATGTCATGGGGGATCCAAACTCATGCTGCATGTCATTGGGGCCCCAAGCGTATGCCGCATGTCATGGAGGCCCCATGTGCATGCCACATGTAATGGGGGCCACAAATGCATGCGGCATGTCATAGGGGCCCCACGTGCATGCCGCATGTCTCGGGCACCCCAAATTCATGCCGCATGTCATAGGGGCCCCACGTGTATGGCGCAAATCATGGGTGCCCCACATGCATGCCGCATGTCATCGGGGCCCCAAATGCATGCCGCATGTCATAGGGGCCCCACATGCATGCCGCATTTCATGGGGGACCCAAATGCATGCCGCATGTCATGGGGCCCCAAATGCATGTCGCATGTCATGGGGGACCCACATGCATGCTGCATGTCATGGGGGCCCCAAATGCATACCGCATGTCATGGGGGCCCCAAATGCATGCCGCATGTCATGGGGCCCCCCAAATGCATGCAGCATGTCTTGTTGCCCACAAATGCATGCCGCATGTCATAGGGGCCCCACATGCATGGCGCACTTCATGGGCCCCCCACATGCATGCGCATGTCATGGGGGCCTCAAATGCGTGCCGCATATCATGGGGGCCCCAAATGCATGCCGCATGTCATGGGGGCCCACATGCATGCCGCATGTCATGGGGGCACCACTAGCATGCAGCATGTAATGGGGGCACCACTTGCATGCAGCATGTAATGGGGGATCCAAGTGCATGACGCATGTCATGGGGGTCCCACATGCATGCTGCATGTCATGGGGGCCCACATGCATGCCGCATGTCATGGGGGCACCACTTGCATGCAGCATGTAATGGGGGATCCAAATGCATGACGCATGTCAAGGGGGCCCCACGTGCATGCCGCATGTCATGGGAGCCCCACATGCATGCCACATGTCATGGGGGCCCCAAATGAATGTTGCATTTCAAGGGGGCCCCACGTGCATGCCGCATGTCATGGTGACCCCACATGCATGCCGCATGTCATGGGGGCCCCACATGCATGCCGCATGTCTCAGGTACCCCAAATGCATGCAGCATGTTATGCATGCCCCAAATGCATGCCGCATGTCATGGGGGCCCCACATGCATGCCGCATGTCATGGGGGCCCCAAATACATGCCGCATGTCATGGGGGCCCCACGTGCTTGGCGCAAGTCATGGGTGCCCCACATGCATGCCGCATGTCATCGGGGCCCTAAATGCATGCCGCATGTCATAGGGGCCCCACATGCATGCCGCATGTCATGGGGGCCCCACATGCATGCCGCATGTCACGGAGGCCCCAAATGCATGCCGCATGTCATGGGAGCCCCACATGAATGTCGCATGTCAAGGGGGCCCCACGTGCATGCTACATGTCATGGGGACCCCAAATGCATGCCGCATGTCATGGGGGCCATAAATGCATGCCGCATGTCATGGGGGCCCCAAATGCATGCGTCAAGTCATGGGGGCCCCAAATGCATGCCTCAATTCATAGGGGCCCCACATGCATGCCGCATGTCATGGGGGCCCCACATGCATGCCGCATGTCACGGAGGCCCCAAATGCATGCCGCATGGCTTGGGGGTCCCACATGCATGCTGCATGTCATGGGGGCCCCAAATGCATGCGTCAAGTCATGGGGGCCCCAAATGCATGCCTCAATTCATGGGGGCTCCAAATGCATGCCGCATGTCATGGGGGCCCCACATGCATGCCGCATGTCATGGGGGCCCCAAATGCATGCCGCATGTCATGGGGTTCCCACATGCATGCCGCATGTCATGGGGGCCCAAATGCTTGCCGCATGTCATGGGGGCCATAAATGCATGCTGCATGTCATGGGGGCCCAACGTGCATGCCGCATGTATTGGGTGCCCCAAATTCATGCCGCATGTCATGGGGGCCCCGCAGGCATTCCGCATGTCATGGGGGCCCCAAATGCATGCCGCATGTCATGGGGGCCCCACGTGCATGCCGCATGTCATGGGGCACCAAATGCATGCCGCATGTCATGGGGGTGCCAAATGCATGCTGCATGTCATGGTAGCCCCACATGCATGCCACATGTCATGGGGGACCCACGTGCATGCCGCATGTCATGAAAGCCCCACGTGCATGCCGCATGTCATAGGGGCCCCACATGCATGCCACATGTCATGGGGGCCCCAAATGCATGCCACATGTCATGGGGGCCCCAAATGCATGCCGCATGTCATGTGGTCCCCACGTGCATTCCGCATGTCATGGGGGCTCTACATGCATGCCGCATGTCATGGGGGCACCAAGTGCATGCCTCATGTCATGGGGGCCCCAAATGCATGCCGCATGTCATGGTGGCTCCAAAAGCATGCCGCATGTCATGTGGGCCCCAAACGTATGCCACATGTCATGCGGGCCCCAAGAGCATACCGCATGACATGGGGGCCCCAAGTGCTTGAGACATGTCATGGGGGCCCAACATGCATGCCGCATGTCTTGGGTACCCCAAATGCATGTCGCATGTCATTTGGGCCCCACATGCATGAAGCATGTCATGGTGGCACCAAATGCATTCTACATATCATGGAGGCCCCACGTGCATGCCACATGTCATGGGGGCCCCAAATGCAAGCCACATGTCATGGGGGCCAAAAAAGCATGCCGCGTGTCATAGGGGCCCCAAATGCATTCCGAATGTCATGGGGGTCACACATTCATGTCGCATGTCATGGGGGCCCCACGTGCATTCCACATTTCATTGGGGGCCCCAAATGCATGCTGCATGTCTGGGGCCCCAAATGCATGCTGCATGTGATGGGGGCCCCAAATGCATGCAACATGTCATGGTAGCCCCACATGCATGCCACATGTCATGGGGGACCCACGTGCATGCCGCATGTCATGAAAGCCCCACGTGCATGCCGCATGTCATAGGGGCCCCACATGCATGCCACATGTCATGGGGGCCCCAAATGCATGCCACATGTCAGGGGGGCCCCAAATGCATGCCGTATGTCATGGATGCCCCAATTGCATGCCGCTTGTCATGGGTACCCCAAATGCATGCCGCATATCATGTGTACCCCAAATGCATACTGCATGTCTTGGGAGCTCCACATGCATGCCGCATGTCTTGTGGCCCCACGTGCATGCCGCATGTCATGGGGCCCAATGTGGATGCCGAATGTCATGGGGGTACCAATTTCATGCCGCATGTCATGGGGGACACTCATGCATACCGCATGTAATGGGGGCAACACGTGCATACCGCATATCATGGGGCCCCACGTGCATACCGCATGGCATTGGTCCCAAAATGCATGCCGCATGTCATGGGGCCCCATGTGCATGCCACATGCCAAGGGGTCCACATGCATACCGCATGTCATTGGGGGAACATGTGCATATCGCATATCATGGGCCCCACATGCATACCGCATGTCATAGGTGCCCCAAATGCATGCCGCATGTCATGGGGCCCCATGTGCATGCCACATGTCATGGGGGCCCCAAATGCATGCCACATGTCATGGAGGCCCCAAATGCATGCCGCATGTCATGGAGGCCCCAAATGCATACTGCTTGTCATGGGACCTCCACATGCATGCCGCATGTCATGGGGCCCCATGTGCATGCTGCATGTCATGGGGGCCCCAAATGCATGCCGCATGTTATGTGGCCCCAAGTGCATGACGTATGTTATGGGGCCCCATGTGCATGCCGCATGTCATGGGGGCCCACATGCATGCCACATGTCATGGGGGCACCACATGCATACCGCATGTCATGGGGCTCCACGTGCATACCGCATGTCATGGGGCCCCACGTGCATGACGCATGTTATGTGTGCCCCAAATGCATGCCGCATGTCATGGGGGCCAAAAATGCATGCCACATGTCATGGGGGCCACACGTGCATGACACATGTCATGGGGGCTCCACATGCATGCCACATGTCAACGAGGCCCCACGTGCATGCCACATTTCATTGGGGGCCCAAATGCACGCTGCATGTCAGAGGCCACAAATGCATGCTGCATGTCATGGGGCCCCACATGCATGCCCCATGTCTTGGGGGCCTCAAATGCATGCTGCACATGATGGGGGACCCAAATGCATGCCACATGTCATGGGGGCCCCAAATGCATGCCGCATGTCATGTGGCCCCAAGTGCATGACGCATGTCATGGGGCCCCTTGTGCATGCCGCATGTCATGAGGGCCCACATGCATGCCACATGTCATGGGGGCCCCAAATGCATGCCGCATGTCATGTGGCCCCAAGTGCATGACGCATGTCATGGGGCCCCTTGTGCATGCCGCATGTCATGAGGGCCCACATGCATGCCACATGTCATGGGGGCACCACATGCATACCGCATGTCATGAGGCTCCACGTGCATACCGCATGTCATTGGGCCCCACGTGCATGACGCATGTTATGGGTGCCCCAAATACATGCCGCATGTCATGGGGGCCAAAAATGAATGCAACATGTCAGGGGGGCCACACGTGCATGCCACATGTCTTGGGGGCCTCAAATGCATGCTGCACGTGATGGGGGACCCAAATGCATGGCACATGTCATGGTAGCCGACACGCATGCCGCATGTCATGGGGGCCTCAAATACGTGCCACATGTCATGGGGGCCCCACATGCATGGTGCATGTCATAGGGGCCCCACATGCATGCCGCATGTTATGGGGCCCCACATGCATGCCGCATGTCATGGGGGCCTCAAATGTATGCTGCATGTCATGGGGGCCCCAAATGCATG
Organism: Phyllobates terribilis; assembly: GCF_046119375.1. Taxonomy (NCBI): domain Eukaryota; kingdom Metazoa; phylum Chordata; class Amphibia; order Anura; family Dendrobatidae; genus Phyllobates; species Phyllobates terribilis. The sequence continues at coordinate 216,595 of NW_027364203.1, read as the reverse complement.
CCGCATGTCATGGGGCCCCACATGCATGCCGCATGTCATGGGGGCCTCAAATGTATGCTGCATGTCATGGGGGCCCCAAATGCATGCCACATGTCATGGGGTCCCCACATGCATTCCGCATGTCATGGGGGCTCTACATCCATGCCGCATGTCATGAGGGCACCAAGTGCATGCCGCATGTCATGGGGGCCCCAAATGCATGCCGCATGTCATGGGGCTCCAAATGCATGCCGCATGTCATGGGGGCCCCAAATGCATGCCACATGTCATGGGGGCCCCAAGAGCATGCCGCGTGACATGGGGGCCCCACGTGCTTGACGCATGTCATGGGGGCTCCACATGCATTCCGCATGTCTTGAGTACCCCAAATGCATGTCGCATGTCATTTGGGCCCCACATGCATGACGCATGTCATGGTGGCCCCAAATGCATTCTACATATCATGGAGGCCCCACGTCCATGCCGCATGTCATGGGGGCCCCAAATGCAAGCCGCCTGTCATGGGGGCCAAAAAAGCATTCCGCATGTCAAGGGGACCCCAAATGCATGCCTCATGTCATGGGGGCCACAAATGCATGCTGCATGTCATGGGGCCCCACATGCATGCCCCATGTCTTGGGGGCCTCAAATGCATGCTGCACGAGATGGGGGACCCAAATGCATGGCACATGTCATGGTAGCCGACACGCACACCGCATGTCATGGGGCCTCAAATACGTGCCACATGTCATGGGGGCCCCACATGCATGGTGCATGTCATAGGGGCCCCACATGCATGCCGCATGTCATGGGGCCCCACATGCATGCCGCATGTCATGGGGGCCTCAAATGTATGCTGCATGTCATGGGGGCCCCAAATGCATGCCGCATGTCATGGGGCCCCACATGCATTCCGTATGTCATGGGGGCTCTACATCCATGCCGCATGTCATGAGGGCACCAAGTGCATGCCGCATGTCATGGGGGCCCCAAATGCATGCCGCATGTCATGGGGGCTCCAAATGAATGCCGCATGTCATGGGGGCCCCAAATGCATGCCACATGTCATGGTGGCCCCAAGAGCATGCCGCGTGACATGGGGGCCCCACGTGCTTGACGCATGTCATGGGGGCCCCACATGCATGACGCATGTCTTGAGTACCCCAAATGCATGTCGCATGTCATTTGGGCCCCACATGCATGACGCATGTCATGGTGGCACCAAATGCATTCTACATATCATGGAGGCCCCACGTCCATGCCGCATGTCATGTGGCCCCACGTGCATGCCGCATGTCATGGGGACCCATGTGCATGCCGAATGTCATGGGGGTACCACGTGCATGCCACATATCATGGGGTCCCCACATGCATGCCTCATGTCATGGGGGCCCCAAATGCAAAGTGCATGTCATGGGGGCCTCACGTGCATACCGCATGTCATGGGGACCCCCAAAGCTTGACTCATGTCATGGGGGCCCCAAATGCATTCTGCATGTCATGGGAGCTCCACATGCATGCCGCATGTCATGTGGCCCCACGTGCATGCCGCATGTCATGGGGGACCCAAATGCATACCGCATATCATGGGAGCAACACGTGTATACCGCATATCTTGGGGCCCCACGTGCATACCGCATGTCATTGGGGCCCCAAATGCATGCCGCATGTCATTGGGGCCCCATGTTCATGCCACACGTCATGGGGGCCCACATGCATAACCCATGTCATGGGGGCAATACGTGCATACCACATATCATGGGGCCCCACGTGCATACCGCATGTCATGGGGGGCCCAAATGCAGGTCGCATGTCATGGGGCACCATGTGCATGCCACATGTCATGGGGGCCTCAAATGCATGCCACATGTCATGGAGGCTCCAAATGCATGCCGAATGTCATTGGGGCCCCAAATGCATACAACCTGTCATGGGATCTCCATATGCATGCCGCATGTCATGGGGCCCCATGAGCATTCCGCATTTCATGGGGGTTCCATGTGCATGCCACATGGAATGGGGAACCCACATGCATGCCGCATGTCATGGGGGCCCACATGCATGCCGCATGTCATGGGGGCCCACATGCATGCCGCATGTCATGGAGGCACCAAATGCATACCGCATGTCATGGGGCTCCACGTGCATACCGCATGTCATGGGGCCCCAAGTGCATGCCGCATGTCATGGATGCCCCAAATACATGCCGCATGTCATGGGGGCCAAAAAAACATGCCGCTTGTCATAGGGGCCCCAAATGCATTCCCCATGTCATGGGGGCTCCACATGCATGCCACATGTCATGTAGGCCCCATGTGCATGCCGCATTTCATTGGGGGCCCCAAATGCATGCTGCATGTCAGGGGCCACAAATGCATGCTGCATGTCATGGGGGCCCCAAATACGTGCCACATATCATGGGGGCACCAAATGCATGGGCCATGTCATAGGGGCCCCACATGCATGCCGCATGTCATGGGGCCCCAAATGCATGCTGCATGTCATGTGGTCCCCACTTGCATTCCGAATATCATGGGGGCTCTACATGCATGCCGCATGTCATGGGGGCACCAAGTGCATGCCTCATGTCATGGGGGCCCCAAATGCATCACGCATGTCATGGTGGCTCCAAATGCATGCCGCATGTCATGGGGGCCCCAAATGCATGCCACATGTCATGGGGGCCCCAAGAGCATGCCGCATGACATGGGGGCCCCACGTGCTTGAGGCATGTCATGGGGGCCCAACATGTATGCCGCATGTCTTGGGTACCATAAATGCATGTCGCATGTCATTTGGGCCCCACATGCATGAAGCATGTCATGGGGGCCCCAAATGCAAGCCACATGTCATGGGGGAAAAAAAGCATGCCGCATGTCATAGGGGCCCCAAATGCATTACGCATGTCATGGGGGCCCCACGTGCATGCCGCATTTCATTGGGGGCCCCAAATGCATGCTGCATGTCTGGGGCCCCAAATGCATGCTGCATGTGATGGGGGCCCCAAATGCATGCAACATGTCATGGTAGCCCCACATGCATGGGCCATGTCAAGGGGCCCCACATGAATGCCGCATGTCATGTGGGCCCCAAATGCATGCCGCATGTCATGGGGGCCCCACATACATGCCGCATGTCATGGGTACCCCAAATGCATGCCACATGTCATGGGGGACCCACGTGCATGCCGCATGTCATGGAAGCCCCACGTGCATGCCGCATGTCATGGGGGCCCCACATGCATGCCACATGTCATGGGGGCCCCAAATGCATGCCACATGTCATGGGGGCCCCAAATGCATGCCGTATGTCATGGGTGCCCAAAATGCATGCCGCATGTCATGGGTACACCAAATGCATGCCGCATGTCATGTGTACCCCAAATGCATGCCCCATGTCATGAGGGACCCACGTGCATACTGCATGTCATGGGAGCTCCACATGCATGCCGCATGTCATGTGGCCCCACGTGCATGCCGCATGTCATGGGGCCCCATGTGCATGCCGAATGTCATGGGGGTACCAATTTCATGCCGCATGTCATGGGGGACACTCATGCATACCGCATGTCATGGGGGCAACACGTGCATACCGCATATCATGGGGCCCCACGTGCATAACGCATGGCATTGGGGCCCAAAATGCATGCCCCATGTCATGTGGCCCCATGTGCATGCCACATGCCATGGGGGCCCACATGCATACCGCATGTCATGGAGTGAACATGTGCATACCGCATATCACAGGCCCCACGTGCATACCGCATGTCATAGGTGCCCCAAATGCATGCCGCATGTCATGGGGCCCCATGTGCATGCCACATGTCATGGGGGCCCCAAATGCATGCCACATGTCATGGAGGCCCCAAATGCATACCGCATGTCATGGGGCTCCACGTGCATACCGCATGTCATGGGGCCCCACGTGCATGACGCATGCCATGTGTGCCCCAAATGCATGCCGCATGTCATGGGGGCCAAAAAAGCATGCCGCATGTCATAGGGGCCCCAAATGCATGCCACATGTCATGGGGGCCGCAAGAGCATACCGCATGACATGGGTGCCCCAAGTGCTTGAGGCATGTCATGGGGGCCCAACATGCATGCCGCATGTTTTGGGTACCCCAAATGCATGTCGCATGTCATTTGGGCCCCACATGCATGAAGCATGTCATGGGGGCCCCAAATGCATTCTACATATCATGGAGGCCCCACGTGCATGCCGCATGTCATGGGGGCCCCAAATGCAAGCCACATGTCATGGGGGCCAAAAAAGCATGCCGCATGTCATAGGGGCCCCAAATGCATTCCGCATGTCAACAGCTGGACTTTTGGATTTTGGAAATGTTTGCGTTTTTTGACCAGATTCGCGTCAGGCGCTCCCACACTCGTCCCGAGGGGACGAGCATCTCCGGAATTTGCGATTAAGCCTCGGCGTCCGCGCTACAGTTTTCTGGCTCTGGAACGCACGCGGTTTGGAGCTGGACGCCGATATTCGGCGTGCCGCACTCTTATCACATGCCGGACGCGCTGTACTTTTTTCGTAACGTTTCGAGATGAAAACATTTTTCCAAAGAAATCCTCTCTGCCATCTTCTTTAATAGCCAGCTCTCACCTACAATAGCCAGCCCTCACGAAAAAACTTTGCCGCTGGACGACGCAACGCTCGCCATTTTACAGATCCAGCCCGGGAGATGCTCTGCACGCCGCCCCGGGTCGATCCGACGCCATTAAGGCTCCGAAAAAAGGCTTGCAAAAACCTCGTCTGTTCCAGGTCCGAAAAACAAGCCATTTAGCCAGCCCTCACAACATTTCATCACTTGGAAATGACCACCAGATGGCATCTGTGCTTTAAATATCATTCATTACTTGTCAGCCAGAATTCAGCTGCATTTCTGGAAATTGAACACTGGATGGCAGCTGTGCTTTAAAAGCCATTCACTCGTTCATGATAGACCCTCACAGGAAACACACAATAAGGAGATTTTTCACTTATCCTTCGGTGGAAAGGCTGTGATGGGGGGAGGGGATGATGATGTAGCATTTTTGTCTCTGTTGTTTCACTGAGATTAGGACTTTCAATGTGCTGCTGCCTGACCTTGTAAAACATTAACTCTTTTAACACAGATTGTGACCATATAATCAAATGAGAATAAGGAGTTTAATTAAAGGCATTTAAAAAGTTGCAATTTTATTACATCATTATTTAAAAAGACACAAAAATGGCAGCAATAATCACTGGTATTGAGGCCAATAATCACATCCATAGATGGAGCCCATATTTCATATCAAAAATAGGTAAAAGTAAATAGAGCATGTGACCATGTTGTAAAACACTTAAAGTTGTGTAAAAACCGTGGCGTAGGAACGGGCGGTGAAATAAGCGCGCCAAAAAAACTATAAAGTTTACGTTTTTTTTCCGTAATCCATCAGATGAGCGTGATAACGGTTGCTGTGCTGAACGGCGGCACGTAGGAACGGGCGGTGAAATAAGTGCGCCAAAAAAACTATAAAGTTTACGTTTTATTTCTGTAATTCATCAGATGAGCGTGATAACGGACGCTGCGCTGAACGGCGGCGCGTAGGAACGGGCGGTGAAATAAGCGCGCCAAAAAAACTATAAAGTTTACGCTTTTATTCCATAATTCATCAGATGAGCGTGATAACGGACGCTGCGCTGAATGGCGGCACGTAGGAACGGTGGATGAATAAGCGCGCCAAAACAACTATAAAGTTTACGTTTTTTTTCCGTAATCCATCAGATGAGCGTGATAACGGACGCTGCGCTGAATGGCGGCGCGTAGGAACGGGCGGTGAAATAAGCGCGCCAAAAAAACTATAAAGTTTACGTTTTTTTTTCCGTAATTCATCAGATGAGCATGATAACGGATGCTGTGCTGAACAGCGGCACGTAGGAACGGGCGGTGAAATAAGTGCACCAAAAAAACGATAAAGTTTACGTTTTTTTTCTGTAATTCATCAGATGAGCGTGATAACGGACGCTGCGCTGAACGGCAAAGCGTAGGAACGGGCGGTGAAATAAGCGCGCCAAAAAAACTATAAAGTTTACGTTTTTTTTCCGTAATTCATCAGATGAGCGTGATAACGGAAGCTGCACTGAACGGTGGCGCGTAGTAACAGGCGGTGAAATAAGCGCGCCAAAAAACTATAAAGTTTACTTTTTTTCCATAATTCATTAGATGAGCGTGATAACGGAAGCTGCGCTGAACGGCGGCGCGTAGGAACGGGCGGTGAAATAAGCGCGCCAAAAAAACTATAAGGTTTACGTTTTTTTCCGTAATTCATCAGATGAGCGTGATAACGGAAGGTGCGCTGAACCGCGGCGCGTAGGAACGGGCGGTGAAATAAGCGCGCCAAAGAAACTATAAAGTTTACATTTTTTTCCATAATTCATTAGATGAGCATGATAACGGAAGCTGTGCTGAACGGCGGCACGTAGGAACGGGCGGTGAAATAAGTGCGCCAAAAAAACGCTAAAGTTTACGTTTTTTTTCTGTAATTTATCAGATGAGCGTGATAACGGACGCAGCCCTTAACGGCGGCGTCAGAGCGACTTTTTTTTGTTGCAGATTGAATTTTAAGTGCTTTTGGTATCATCAAACCTGTAGCCAGCTCTCATCCTCATTGAGCTATTCCAAGGGTGAGGGCTGGCTAAGGGTCGCCCTGGAGGCACCTGTAGCCAGCTCTCATCCTCATTGAGCTGCTCCAAGGGTGAGGGCTGGCTACGGGTCGCCCTGGAGGCACCTGTAGCCAGCTCTCATCCTCCTTGAGCTGCTCCAAGGGTGAGGGCTGGCTACGGGTCGCCCTGGAGTCACCACTAGCCAGCTCTCATCCTCATTGAGCTGCTCCAAGGGTGAGGGCTGGCTACGGGTCGCCCTGGAGGCACCTGTAGCCAGCTCTCATCCTCATTGAGCTGCTCCAAGGGTGAGGGCTGGCTACGGGTCGCCCTGGAGGCACCTGTAGCCAGCTCTCATCCTCATTGAGCTGCTCCAAGGGTGAGGGCTGGCTACGGGTCGCCCTGGAGGCATCTGTAGCCAGCTCTCATCCTCATTGAGCTGCTCCAAGGGTGAGGGCTGGCTAGGGGTCGCCCTGGAGGCACCTGTAGCCAGCTCTCATCCTCATTGAGCTGCTCCAAGGGTGAGGGCTGGCTAGGGGTCGCCCTGGAGGCACCTGTAGCCAGCTCTCATCCTCATTGAGCTGCTCCAAGGGTGAGGGCTGGCTAGGGGTCGCCCTGGAGGCACCTGTAGCCAGCTCTCATCCTCATTGAGCTGCTCCAAGGGTGAGGGCTGGCTAGGGGTCGCCCTGGAGGCACCTGCAGCCAGCTCTCATCCTCATTGAGCTGCTCCATGGGTGAGGGCTGGCTAGGGGTCGCCCTGGAGGCACCTGCAGCCAGCTCTCATCCTCATTGAGCTGCTCCAAGGGTGAGGGCTGGCTAGGGGTCGCCCTGGAGGCACCTGCAGCCAGCTCTCATCCTCATTGAGCTGCTCCAAGGGTGAGGGCTGGCTAGGGGTCGCCCTGGAGGCACCTGCAGACAGCTCTCATCCTCATTGAGCTGCTCCAAGGGTGAGGGCTGGCTAGGGGTCGCCCTGGAGGCACCTGCAGCCAGCTCTCATCCTCATTGAGCTGTTCCAAGGGTGAGGGCTGGCTAGGGGTCGCCCTGGAGGCACCTGCAGCCAGCTCTCATCCTCATTGAGCTGCTCCAAGGGTGAGGGCTGGCTAGGGGTCGCCCTGGAGGCACCTGTAGCCAGCTCTCATCCTCATTGAGCTGCTCCAAGGGTGAGGGCTGGCTAGGGGTCGCCCTGGAGGCACCTGTAGCCAGCTCTCATCCTCATTGAGCTGCTCCAAGGGTGAGGGCTGGCTAGGGGTCGCCCTGGAGGCACCTGTAGCCAGCTCTCATCCTCATTGAGCTATTCCAAGGGTGAGGGCTGGCTACGTGTCGCCCTGGAGGCACCTGCAGCCAGCTCTCATCCTCATTGAGCGTGATAACGGACGCTGCGCTGAACGGCGGCGCATAGGAACGGGCGGTGAAATAAGCGCGCCAAAAAAACTATAAAGTTTACGTTTTTTTTCCGTAATTCATCAGATGAGGGTGATAACGGACGCTGCGCTGAACGGCGGCGCGTAGGAACGGGCGGTGAAATAAGCGCGCCAAAAAAACTATAAAATTTACGTTTTTTTTCCGTAATTCATCAGATGAGCGTGATAACGGAAGCTGCGCTGAACGGCGGCGCGTAGGAACGGGCGGTGAAATAAGCGCGCCAAAAAAGCTATAAAGTGTACGTTTTTTTTCCATAATTCATTAGATGAGCGTGATAACGGAAGCTGCGTTGAACGGCGGCGCGTAGGAACGGGCGGTGAAATAAGCGCGCCAAAAAAACTATAAAGTTTACGTTTTTTTTCCGTAATTCATCAGATGAGCGTGATAACGGACGCTGCGCTGAATGGCGGCACGTAGGAACGGGCGGTGAAATAAGCGCGCCAAAAAAACTATAAAGTTTACGTTTTTTTTCCGTAATTCATCAGATGAGCGTGATAACGGATGCTGTGCTGAACGGCGGCACGTAGGAACGGGCGGTGAAATAAGTGCACCAAAAAAACGATAAAGTTTACGTTTTTTTTTTGTAATTTATCAGATGAGCGTGATAACGGACACAGCCCATAACGGCGGCGTCAGAGCGACTTTTTTTTGTTGCAGATTGAATTTTAAGTGCTTTTGGTATCATCAAACCTGTAGCCAGCTCTCATCCTCATTGAGCTATTCCAAGGGTGAGGGCTGGCTAAGGGTCGCCCTGGAGGCACCTGTAGCCAGCTCTCATCCTCATTGAGCTGCTCCAAGGGTGAGGGCTGGCTAAGGGTCGCCCTGGAGGCACCTGTAGCCAGCTCTCATCCTCATTGAGCTGCTCCAAGGGTGAGGGCTGGCTACGGGTCGCCCTGGAGGCACCTGTAGCCAGCTCTCATCCTCATTGAGCTGCTCCAAGGGTGAGGGCTGGCTAGGGGTCGCCCTGGAGGCACCTGTAGCCAGCTCTCATCCTCATTGAGCTGCTCCAAGGGTGAGGGCTGGCTAGGGGTCGCCCTGGAGGCACCTGTAGCCAGCTCTCATCCTCATTGAGCTGCTCCAAGGGTGAGGGCTGGCTAGGGGTCGCCCTGGAGGCACCTGTAGCCAGCTCTCATCCTCATTGAGCTGCTCCAAGGGTGAGGGCTGGCTAGGGGTCGCCCTGGAGGCACCTGTAGCCAGCTCTCATCCTCATTGAGCTGCTCCAAGGGTGAGGGCTGGCTAGGGGTCGCCCTGGAGGCACCTGTAGCCAGCTCTCATCCTCATTGAGCTATTCCAAGGGTGAGGGCTGGCTACGTGTCGCCCTGGAGGCACCTGCAGCCAGCTCTCATCCTCATTGAGCGTGATAACGGACGCTGCGCTGAACGGCGGCGCATAGGAACGGGCGGTGAAATAAGCGCGCCAAAAAAACTATAAAGTTTACGTTTTTTTTCGTAATTCATCAGATGAGGGTGATAACGGACGCTGCGCTGAACGGCGGCGCGTAGGAACGGGCGGTGAAATAAGCGCGCCAAAAAAACTATAAAATTTACGTTTTTTTTCCGTAATTCATCAGATGAGCGTGATAACGGAAGCTGCGCTGAACGGCGGCGCGTAGGAACGGGCGGTGAAATAAGCGCGCCAAAAAAGCTATAAAGTGTACGTTTTTTTTCCATAATTCATTAGATGAGCGTGATAACGGAAGCTGCGTTGAACGGCGGCGCGTAGGAACGGGCGGTGAAATAAGCGCGCCAAAAAAACTATAAAGTTTACGTTTTTTTTCCGTAATTCATCAGATGAGCGTGATAACGGACGCTGCGCTGAATGGCGGCACGTAGGAACGGGCGGTGAAATAAGCGCGCCAAAAAAACTATAAAGTTTACGTTTTTTTTCCGTAATTCATCAGATGAGCGTGATAACGGATGCTGTGCTGAACGGCGGCACGTAGGAACGGGCGGTGAAATAAGTGCACCAAAAAAACGATAAAGTTTACGTTTTTTTTTTGTAATTTATCAGATGAGCGTGATAACGGACACAGCCCATAACGGCGGCGTCAGAGCGACTTTTTTTTGTTGCAGATTGAATTTTAAGTGCTTTTGGTATCATCAAACCTGTAGCCAGCTCTCATCCTCATTGAGCTATTCCAAGGGTGAGGGCTGGCTAAGGGTCGCCCTGGAGGCACCTGTAGCCAGCTCTCATCCTCATTGAGCTGCTCCAAGGGTGAGGGCTGGCTAAGGGTCGCCCTGGAGGCACCTGTAGCCAGCTCTCATCCTCATTGAGCTGCTCCAAGGGTGAGGGCTGGCTACGGGTCGCCCTGGAGGCACCTGTAGCCAGCTCTCATCCTCATTGAGCTGCTCCAAGGGTGAGGGCTGGCTAGGGGTCGCCCTGGAGGCACCTGTAGCCAGCTCTCATCCTCATTGAGCTGCTCCAAGGGTGAGGGCTGGCTAGGGGTCGCCCTGGAGGCACCTGTAGCCAGCTCTCATCCTCATTGAGCTGCTCCAAGGGTGAGGGCTGGCTAGGGGTCGCCCTGGAGGCACCTGTAGCCAGCTCTCATCCTCATTGAGCTGCTCCAAGGGTGAGGGCTGGCTAGGGGTCGCCCTGGAGGCACCTGTAGCCAGCTCTCATCCTCATTGAGCTGCTCCAAGGGTGAGGGCTGGCTAGGGGTCGCCCTGGAGGCACCTGTAGCCAGCTCTCATCCTCATTGAGCTATTCCAAGGGTGAGGGCTGGCTACGTGTCGCCCTGGAGGCACCTGCAGCCAGCTCTCATCCTCATTGAGCGTGATAACGGACGCTGCGCTGAACGGCGGCGCATAGGAACGGGCGGTGAAATAAGCGCGCCAAAAAAACTATAAAGTTTACGTTTTTTTTCGTAATTCATCAGATGAGGGTGATAACGGACGCTGCGCTGAACGGCGGCGCGTAGGAACGGGCGGTGAAATAAGCGCGCCAAAAAAACTATAAAATTTACGTTTTTTTTCCGTAATTCATCAGATGAGCGTGATAACGGAAGCTGCGCTGAACGGCGGCGCGTAGGAACGGGCGGTGAAATAAGCGCGCCAAAAAAACTATAAAGTTTACGTTTTTTTTCCGTAATTCATCAGATGAGCGTGATAACGGACGCTGCGCTGAATGGCGGCACGTAGGAACGGGCGGTGAAATAAGCGCGCCAAAAAAACTATAAAGTTTACGTTTTTTTTCCGTAATTCATCAGATGAGCGTGATAACGGATGCTGTGCTGAACGGCGGCACGTAGGAACGGGCGGTGAAATAAGTGCACCAAAAAAACGATAAAGTTTACGTTTTTTTTTTGTAATTTATCAGATGAGCGTGATAACGGACGCAGCCCTTAACGGCGGCGTCAGAGCGACTTTTTTTTGTTGCAGATTGAATTTTAAGTGCTTTTGGTATCATCAAACCTGTAGCCAGCTCTCATCCTCATTGAGCTATTCCAAGGGTGAGGGCTGGCTAAGGGTCGCCCTGGAGGCACCTGTAGCCAGCTCTCATCCTCATTGAGCTGCTCCAAGGGTGAGGGCTGGCTAAGGGTCGCCCTGGAGGCACCTGTAGCCAGCTCTCATCCTCATTGAGCTGCTCCAAGGGTGAGGGCTGGCTACGGGTCGCCCTGGAGGCACCTGTAGCCAGCTCTCATCCTCATTGAGCTGCTCCAAGGGTGAGGGCTGGCTAGGGGTCGCCCTGGAGGCACCTGTAGCCAGCTCTCATCCTCATTGAGCTGCTCCAAGGGTGAGGGCTGGCTAGGGGTCGCCCTGGAGGCACCTGTAGCCAGCTCTCATCCTCATTGAGCTGCTCCAAGGGTGAGGGCTGGCTAGGGGTCGCCCTGGAGGCACCTGTAGCCAGCTCTCATCCTCATTGAGCTGCTCCAAGGGTGAGGGCTGGCTAGGGGTCGCCCTGGAGGCACCTGTAGCCAGCTCTCATCCTCATTGAGCTGCTCCAAGGGTGAGGGCTGGCTAGGGGTCGCCCTGGAGGCACCTGTAGCCAGCTCTCATCCTCATTGAGCTGCTCCAAGGGTGAGGGCTGGCTAGGGGTCGCCCTGGAGGCACCTGTAGCCAGCTCTCATCCTCATTGAGCTGCTCCAAGGGTGAGGGCTGGCTAGGGGTCGCCCTGGAGGCACCTGTAGCCAGCTCTCATCCTCATTGAGCTGCTCCAAGGGTGAGGGCTGGCTAGGGGTCGCCCTGGAGGCACCTGTAGCCAGCTCTCATCCTCATTGAGCTGCTCCAAGGGTGAGGGCTGGCTAGGGGTCGCCCTGGAGGCACCTGTAGCCAGCTCTCATCCTCATTGAGCTGCTCCAAGGGTGAGGGCTGGCTAGGGGTCGCCCTGGAGGCACCTGTAGCCAGCTCTCATCCTCATTGAGCTGCTCCAAGGGTGAGGGCTGGCTAGGGGTCGCCCTGGAGGCACCTGTAGCCAGCTCTCATCCTCATTGAGCTGCTCCAAGGGTGAGGGCTGGCTAGGGGTCGCCCTGGAGGCACCTGTAGCCAGCTCTCATCCTCATTGAGCTGCTCCAAGGGTGAGGGCTGGCTAGGGGTCGCCCTGGAGGCACCTGTAGCCAGCTCTCATCCTCATTGAGCTGCTCCAAGGGTGAGGGCTGGCTAGGGGTCGCCCTGGAGGCACCTGTAGCCAGCTCTCATCCTCATTGAGCTGCTCCAAGGGTGAGGGCTGGCTAGGGGTCGCCCTAGAGGCACCTGTAACCAGCTCTCATCCTCATTGAGCTGCTCCAAGGGTGAGGGCTGGCTAGGGGTCGCCCTGGAGGCACCTGTAGCCAGCTCTCATCCTCATTGAGCTGCTCCAAGGGTGAGGGCTGGCTACGTGTCGCCCTGGAGGCACCTGTAGCCAGCTCTCATCCTCATTGAGCGTGATAACGGACGCTGCGCTGAACGGCGGCGCATAGGAACGGGCGGTGAAATAAGCGCGCCAAAAAAACTATAAAGTTTACGTTTTTTTTCCGTAATTCATCAGATGAGAGTGATAACGGACGCTGCGCTGAACGGCGGCGCGTAGGAACGGGCGGTGAAATAAGCGCGCCAAAAAAACTATAAAATTTACGTTTTTTTTCCGTAATTCATCAGATGAGCGTGATAACGGAAGCTGCGCTGAACGGCGGCGCGTAGGAACGGGCGGTGAAATAAGCGCGCCAAAAAAGCTATAAAGTGTACGTTTTTTTTCCATAATTCATTAGATGAGCGTGATAACGGAAGCTGCGTTGAACGGCGGCGCGTAGGAACGGGCGGTGAAATAAGCGCGCCAAAAAAACTATAAAGTTTACGTTTTTTTTCCGTAATTCATCAGATGAGCGTGATAACGGACGCTGCGCTGAATGGCGGCACGTAGGAACGGGCGGTGAAATAAGCGCGCCAAAAAAACTATAAAGTTTACGTTTTTTTTCCGTAATTCATCAGATGAGCGTGATAACGGATGCTGTGCTGAACGGCGGCACGTAGGAACGGGCGGTGAAATAAGTGCGCCAAAAAAACGATAAAGTTTACGTTTTTTTTTTGTAATTTATCAGATGAGCGTGATAACGGACGCAGCCCTTAACGGCGGCGTCAGAGCGACTTTTTTTTGTTGCAGATTGAATTTTAAGTGCTTTTGGTATCATCAAACCTGTAGCCAGCTCTCATCCTCATTGAGCTATTCCAAGGGTGAGGGCTGGCTAAGGGTCGCCCTGGAGGCACCTGTAGCCAGCTCTCATCCTCATTGAGCTGCTCCAAGGGTGAGGGCTGGCTAAGGGTCGCCCTGGAGGCACCTGTAGCCAGCTCTCATCCTCATTGAGCTGCTCCAAGGGTGAGGGCTGGCTACGGGTCGCCCTGGAGGCACCTGTAGCCAGCTCTCATCCTCATTGAGCTGCTCCAAGGGTGAGGGCTGGCTAGGGGTCGCCCTGGAGGCACCTGTAGCCAGCTCTCATCCTCATTGAGCTGCTCCAAGGGTGAGGGCTGGCTAGGGGTCGCCCTGGAGGCACCTGTAGCCAGCTCTCATCCTCATTGAGCTGCTCCAAGGGTGAGGGCTGGCTAGGGGTCGCCCTGGAGGCACCTGTAGCCAGCTCTCATCCTCATTGAGCTGCTCCAAGGGTGAGGGCTGGCTAGGGGTCGCCCTGGAGGCACCTGTAGCCAGCTCTCATCCTCATTGAGCTGCTCCAAGGGTGAGGGCTGGCTAGGGGTCGCCCTGGAGGCACCTGTAGCCAGCTCTCATCCTCATTGAGCTGCTCCAAGGGTGAGGGCTGGCTAGGGGTCGCCCTGGAGGCACCTGTAGCCAGCTCTCATCCTCATTGAGCTGCTCCAAGGGTGAGGGCTGGCTAGGGGTCGCCCTGGAGGCACCTGTAGCCAGCTCTCATCCTCATTGAGCTGCTCCAAGGGTGAGGGCTGGCTAGGGGTCGCCCTGGAGGCACCTGTAGCCAGCTCTCATCCTCATTGAGCTGCTCCAAGGGTGAGGGCTGGCTAGGGGTCGCCCTGGAGGCACCTGTAGCCAGCTCTCATCCTCATTGAGCTGCTCCAAGGGTGAGGGCTGGCTAGGGGTCGCCCTGGAGGCACCTGTAGCCAGCTCTCATCCTCATTGAGCTGCTCCAAGGGTGAGGGCTGGCTAGGGGTCGCCCTGGAGGCACCTGTAGCCAGCTCTCATCCTCATTGAGCTGCTCCAAGGGTGAGGGCTGGCTAGGGGTCGCCCTGGAGGCACCTGTAGCCAGCTCTCATCCTCATTGAGCTGCTCCAAGGGTGAGGGCTGGCTAGGGGTCGCCCTGGAGGCACCTGTAGCCAGCTCTCATCCTCATTGAGCTGCTCCAAGGGTGAGGGCTGGCTAGGGGTCGCCCTGGAGGCACCTGTAGCCAGCTCTCATCCTCATTGAGCTGCTCCAAGGGTGAGGGCTGGCTAGGGGTCGCCCTAGAGGCACCTGTAACCAGCTCTCATCCTCATTGAGCTGCTCCAAGGGTGAGGGCTGGCTAGGGGTCGCCCTGGAGGCACCTGTAGCCAGCTCTCATCCTCATTGAGCTGCTCCAAGGGTGAGGGCTGGCTACGTGTCGCCCTGGAGGCACCTGTAGCCAGCTCTCATCCTCATTGAGCGTGATAACGGACGCTGCGCTGAACGGCGGCGCATAGGAACGGGCGGTGAAATAAGCGCGCCAAAAAAACTATAAAGTTTACGTTTTTTTTCCGTAATTCATCAGATGAGAGTGATAACGGACGCTGCGCTGAACGGCGGCGCGTAGGAACGGGCGGTGAAATAAGCGCGCCAAAAAAACTATAAAATTTACGTTTTTTTTCCGTAATTCATCAGATGAGCGTGATAACGGAAGCTGCGCTGAACGGCGGCGCGTAGGAACGGGCGGTGAAATAAGCGCGCCAAAAAAGCTATAAAGTGTACGTTTTTTTTCCATAATTCATTAGATGAGCGTGATAACGGAAGCTGCGTTGAACGGCGGCGCGTAGGAACGGGCGGTGAAATAAGCGCGCCAAAAAAACTATAAAGTTTACGTTTTTTTTCCGTAATTCATCAGATGAGCGTGATAACGGACGCTGCGCTGAATGGCGGCACGTAGGAACGGGCGGTGAAATAAGCGCGCCAAAAAAACTATAAAGTTTACGTTTTTTTTCCGTAATTCATCAGATGAGCGTGATAACGGATGCTGTGCTGAACGGCGGCACGTAGGAACGGGCGGTGAAATAAGTGCGCCAAAAAAACGATAAAGTTTACGTTTTTTTTTTGTAATTTATCAGATGAGCGTGATAACGGACGCAGCCCTTAACGGCGGCGTCAGAGCGACTTTTTTTTGTTGCAGATTGAATTTTAAGTGCTTTTGGTATCATCAAACCTGTAGCCAGCTCTGATTCCTCATTGAGCTATTCCAAGGGTGAGGGCTGGCTAAGGGTCGCCCTGGAGGCACCTGTAGCCAGCTCTCATCCTCATTGAGCTGCTCCAAGGGTGAGGGCTGGCTAAGGGTCGCCCTGGAGGCACCTGTAGCCAGCTCTCATCCTCATTGAGCTGCTCCAAGGGTGAGGGCTGGCTACGGGTCGCCCTGGAGGCACCTGTAGCCAGCTCTCATCCTCATTGAGCTGCTCCAAGGGTGAGGGCTGGCTAGGGGTCGCCCTGGAGGCACCTGTAGCCAGCTCTCATCCTCATTGAGCTGCTCCAAGGGTGAGGGCTGGCTAGGGGTCGCCCTGGAGGCACCTGTAACCAGCTCTCATCCTCATTGAGCTGCTCCAAGGGTGAGGGCTGGCTAGGGGTCGCCCTGGAGGCACCTGTAGCCAGCTCTCATCCTCATTGAGCTGCTCCAAGGGTGAGGGCTGGCTAGGGGTCGCCCTGGAGGCACCTGTAGCCAGCTATCATCCTCATTGAGCTGCTCCAAGGGTGAGGGCTGGCTAGGGGTCGCCCTGGAGGCACCTGTAGCCAGCTCTCATCCTCATTGAGCTGCTCCAAGGGTGAGGGCTGGCTAGGGTTCGCCCTGGAGGCACCTGTAGCCAGCTCTCATCCTCATTGAGCTGCTCCAAGGGTGAGGGCTGGCTAGGGGTCGCCCTGGAGGCACCTGTAGCCAGCTCTCATCCTCATTGAGCTGCTCCAAGGGTGAGGGCTGGCTAGGGGTCGCCCTGGAGGCACCTGTAGCCAGCTCTCATCCTCATTGAGCTGCTCCAAGGGTGAGGGCTGGCTAGGGGTCGCCCTGGAGGCACCTGTAGCCAGCTCTCATCCTCATTGAGCTGCTCCAAGGGTGAGGGCTGGCTAGGGGTCGCCCTGGAGGCACCTGTAGCCAGCTCTCATCCTCATTGAGCTGCTCCAAGGGTGAGGGCTGGCTAGGGGTCGCCCTGGAGGCACCTGTAGCCAGCTCTCATCCTCATTGAGCTGCTCCAAGGGTGAGGGCTGGCTAGGGGTCGCCCTGGAGGCACCTGTAGCCAGCTCTCATCCTCATTGAGCTATTCCAAGGGTGAGGGCTGGCTACGTGTCGCCCTGGAGGCACCTGCAGCCAGCTCTCATCCTCATTGAGCGTGATAACGGACGCTGCGCTGAACGGCGGCGCATAGGAACGGGCGGTGAAATAAGCGCGCCAAAAAAACTATAAAGTTTACGTTTTTTTTCCGTAATTCATCAGATGAGGGTGATAACGGACGCTGCGCTGAACGGCGGCGCGTAGGAACGGGCGGTGAAATAAGCGCGCCAAAAAAACTATAAAATTTACGTTTTTTTTCCGTAATTCATCAGATGAGCGTGATAACGGAAGCTGCGCTGAACGGCGGCGCGTAGGAACGGGCGGTGAAATAAGCGCGCCAAAAAAGCTATAAAGTGTACGTTTTTTTTCCATAATTCATTAGATGAGCGTGATAACGGAAGCTGCGTTGAACGGCGGCGCGTAGGAACGGGCGGTGAAATAAGCGCGCCAAAAAAACTATAAAGTTTACGTTTTTTTTCCGTAATTCATCAGATGAGCGTGATAACGGACGCTGCGCTGAATGGCGGCACGTAGGAACGGGCGGTGAAATAAGCGCGCCAAAAAAACTATAAAGTTTACGTTTTTTTTCCGTAATTCATCAGATGAGCGTGATAACGGATGCTGTGCTGAATGGCGGCACGTAGGAACGGGCGGTGAAATAAGTGCACAAAAAAAACGATAAAGTTTACGGTTTTTTTTTGTAATTTATCAGATGAGCGTGATAACGGACGCAGCCCTTAACGGCGGCGTCAGAGCAACTTTTTTTTGTTGCAGATTGAATTTTAAGTGCTTTTGGTATCATCAAACCTGTAGCCAGCTCTCATCCTCATTGAGCTATTCCAAGGGTGAGGGCTGGCTAAGGGTCGCCCTGGAGGCACCTGTAGCCAGCTCTCATCCTCATTGAGCTGCTCCAAGGGTGAGGGCTGGCTAAGGGTCGCCCTGGAGGCACCTGTAGCCAGCTCTCATCCTCATTGAGCTGCTCCAAGGGTGAGGGCTGGCTACGGGTCGCCCTGGAGGCACCTGTAGCCAGCTCTCATCCTCATTGAGCTGCTCCAAGGGTGAGGGCTGGCTAGGGGTCGCCCTGGAGGCACCTGTAGCCAGCTCTCATCCTCATTGAGCTGCTCCAAGGGTGAGGGCTGGCTAGGGGTCGCCCTGGAGGCACCTGTAGCCAGCTCTCATCCTCATTGAGCTGCTCCAAGGGTGAGGGCTGGCTAGGGGTCGCCCTGGAGGCACCTGTAGCCAGCTCTCATCCTCATTGAGCTGCTCCAAGGGTGAGGGCTGGCTAGGGGTCGCCCTGGAGGCACCTGTAGCCAGCTCTCATCCTCATTGAGCTGCTCCAAGGGTGAGGGCTGGCTAGGGGTCGCCCTGGAGGCACCTGTAGCCAGCTCTCATCCTCATTGAGCTGCTCCAAGGGTGAGGGCTGGCTAGGGGTCGCCCTGGAGGCACCTGTAGCCAGCTCTCATCCTCATTGAGCTGCTCCAAGGGTGAGGGCTGGCTAGGGGTCGCCCTGGAGGCACCTGTAGCCAGCTCTCATCCTCATTGAGCTGCTCCAAGGGTGAGGGCTGGCTAGGGGTCGCCCTGGAGGCACCTGTAGCCAGCTCTCATCCTCATTGAGCTGCTCCAAGGGTGAGGGCTGGCTAGGGGTCGCCCTGGAGGCACCTGTAGCCAGCTCTCATCCTCATTGAGCTGCTCCAAGGGTGAGGGCTGGCTAGGGGTCGCCCTGGAGGCACCTGTAGCCAGCTCTCATCCTCATTGAGCTGCTCCAAGGGTGAGGGCTGGCTAGGGGTCGCCCTGGAGGCACCTGTAGCCAGCTCTCATCCTCATTGAGCTGCTCCAAGGGTGAGGGCTGGCTAGGGGTCGCCCTGGAGGCACCTGTAGCCAGCTCTCATCCTCATTGAGCTGCTCCAAGGGTGAGGGCTGGCTAGGGGTCGCCCTGGAGGCACCTGTAGCCAGCTCTCATCCTCATTGAGCTGCTCCAAGGGTGAGGGCTGGCTAGGGGTCGCCCTGGAGGCACCTGTAGCCAGCTCTCATCCTCATTGAGCTGCTCCAAGGGTGAGGGCTGGCTAGGGGTCGCCCTGGAGGCACCTGTAACCAGCTCTCATCCTCATTGAGCTGCTCCAAGGGTGAGGGCTGGCTAGGGGTCGCCCTGGAGGCACCTGTAGCCAGCTCTCATCCTCATTGAGCTGCTCCAAGGGTGAGGGCTGGCTACGTGTCGCCCTGGAGGCACCTGTAGCCAGCTCTCATCCTCATTGAGCGTGATAACGGACGCTGCGCTGAACGGCGGCGCATAGGAACGGGCGGTGAAATAAGCGCGCCAAAAAAACTATAAAGTTTACGTTTTTTTTCCGTAATTCATCAGATGAGAATGATAACGGACGCTGCGCTGAACGGCGGCGCGTAGGAACGGGCGGTGAAATAAGCGCGCCAAAAAAACTATAAAATTTACGTTTTTTTTCCGTAATTCATCAGATGAGCGTGATAACGGAAGCTGCGCTGAACGGCGGCGCGTAGGAACGGGCGGTGAAATAAGCGCGCCAAAAAAGCTATAAAGTGTACGTTTTTTTTCCATAATTCATTAGATGAGCGTGATAACGGAAGCTGCGTTGAACGGCGGCGCGTAGGAACGGGCGGTGAAATAAGCGCGCCAAAAAAACTATAAAGTTTACGTTTTTTTTCCGTAATTCATCAGATGAGCGTGATAACGGACGCTGCGCTGAATGGAGGCACGTAGGAACGGGCGGTGAAATAAGCGCGCCAAAAAAACTATAAAGTTTACGTTTTTTTTCCGTAATTCATCAGATGAGCGTGATAACGGATGCTGTGCTGAACGGCGGCACGTAGGAACGGGCGGTGAAATAAGTGCGCCAAAAAAACGATAAAGTTTATGGTTTTTTTTTGTAATTTATCAGATGAGCGTGATAACGGACGCAGCCCTTAACGGCGGCGTCAGAGCGACTTTTTTTTGTTGCAGATTGAATTTTAAGTGCTTTTGGTATCATCAAACCTGTAGCCAGCTCTGATTCCTCATTGAGCTATTCCAAGGGTGAGGGCTGGCTAAGGGTCGCCCTGGAGGCACCTGTAGCCAGCTCTCATCCTCATTGAGCTGCTCCAAGGGTGAGGGCTGGCTAAGGGTCGCCCTGGAGGCACCTGTAGCCAGCTCTCATCCTCATTGAGCTGCTCCAAGGGTGAGGGCTGGCTACGGGTCGCCCTGGAGGCACCTGTAGCCAGCTCTCATCCTCATTGAGCTGCTCCAAGGGTGAGGGCTGGCTAGGGGTCGCCCTGGAGGCACCTGTAGCCAGCTCTCATCCTCATTGAGCTGCTCCAAGGGTGAGGGCTGGCTAGGGGTCGCCCTGGAGGCACCTGTAGCCAGCTCTCATCCTCATTGAGCTGCTCCAAGGGTGAGGGCTGGCTAGGGGTCGCCCTGGAGGCACCTGTAGCCAGCTCTCATCCTCATTGAGCTGCTCCAAGGGTGAGGGCTGGCTAGGGGTCGCCCTGGAGGCACCTGTAGCCAGCTCTCATCCTCATTGAGCTGCTCCAAGGGTGAGGGCTGGCTAGGGGTCGCCCTGGAGGCACCTGTAGCCAGCTCTCATCCTCATTGAGCTGCTCCAAGGGTGAGGGCTGGCTAGGGGTCGCCCTGGAGGCACCTGTAGCCAGCTCTCATCCTCATTGAGCTGCTCCAAGGGTGAGGGCTGGCTAGGGGTCGCCCTGGAGGCACCTGTAGCCAGCTCTCATCCTCATTGAGCTGCTCCAAGGGTGAGGGCTGGCTAGGGGTCGCCCTGGAGGCACCTGTAGCCAGCTCTCATCCTCATTGAGCTGCTCCAAGGGTGAGGGCTGGCTAGGGGTCGCCATGGAGGCACCTGTAGCCAGCTCTCATCCTCATTGAGCTGCTCCAAGGGTGAGGGCTGGCTAGGGGTCGCCCTGGAGGCACCTGTAGCCAGCTCTCATCCTCATTGAGCTGCTCCAAGGGTGAGGGCTGGCTAGGGGTCGCCCTGGAGGCACCTGTAGCCAGCTCTCATCCTCATTGAGCGTGATAACGGACGCTGCGCTGAACGGCGGCGCATAGGAACGGGCGGTGAAATAAGCGCGCCAAAAAAACTATAAAGTTTACGTTTTATTTCCATAATTCATCAGATGAGGGTGATAACGGACGCTGCGCTGAACGGCGGCTCGTAGGAACGGGTGGTGAAATAAGCGCGCCAAAAAAACTATAAAATTTACGTTTTTTTTCCGTAATTCATCAGATGAGCGTGATAACGGAAGCTGCGCTGAACGGCGGCGCGTACTAACCGGCGGTGAAATAAGCGCGCCAAAAAATCTATAAAGTGTATGTTTTTTTTCCATAATTCATTAGATGAGCGTGATAACGGAAGCTGCGTTGAACGGCGGCGCGTAGGAACGGGCGGTGAAATAAGCGCGCCAAAAAAACTATAAAGTTTACGTTTTTTTTCCGTAATTCATCAGATGAGCGTGATAACGGACGCTGCGCTGAATGGCGGCGCGTAGGAACGGGCGGTGAATTAAGCGCGCCAAAAAAACTATAAAGTTTACGTTTTTTTTCCGTAATTCATCAGATGAGCGTGATAACGGATGCTGTGCTGAACGGCGGCACGTAGGAACGGACGGTGAAATAAGTGCGCCAAAAAAACGATAAAGTTTACGTTTTTTTTCTATAATTTATCAGATGAGCGTGATAACGGACGCAGCCCTTAACGGCGGCGTCAGAGCGACTTTTTTTTGTTGCAGATTGAATTTTAAGTGCTTTTGGTATCATCAAACCTGTAGCCAGCTCTCATCCTCATTGAGCTGCTCCAAGGGTGAGGGCTGGCTACGGGTCGCCCTGGAGGCACCTGTAGCCAGCTCTCATCCTCATTGAGCTGCTCCAAGGGTGAGGGCTGGCTACGGGTCGCCCTGGAGGCACCTGTAGCCAGCTCTCATCCTCATTGAGCTGCTCCAAGGGTGAGGGCTGGCTAGGGGTCGCCCTGGAGGCACCTGTAGCCAGCTCTCATCCTCATTGAGCTGCTCCAAGGGTGAGGGCTGGCTAGGGGTCGCCCTGGAGGCACCTGTAGCCAGCTCTCATCCTCATTGAGCTGCTCCAAGGGTGAGGGCTAGCTAGGGGTCGCCCTGGAGGCACCTGTAGCCAGCTCTCATCCTCATTGAGCTGCTCCAAGGGTGAGGGCTGGCTAGGGGTCGCCCTGGAGGCACCTGTAGCCAGCTCTCATCCTCATTGAGCTGCTCCAAGGGTGAGGGCTGGCTAGGGGTCGCCCTGGAGGCACCTGTAGCCAGCTCTCATCCTCATTGAGCTGCTCCAAGGGTGAGGGCTGGCTAGGGGTCGCCCTGGAGGCACCTGTAGCCAGCTCTCATCCTCATTGAGCTGCTCCAAGGGTGAGGGCTGGCTAGGGGTCGGTCGCCCTGGAGGCACCTGTAGCCAGCTCTCATCCTCATTGAGCTGCTCCAAGGGTGAGGGCTGGCTAGGGGTCGCCCTGGAGGCACCTGTAGCCAGCTCTCATCCTCATTGAGCTGCTCCAAGGGTGAGGGCTGGCTAGGGGTCACCCTGGAGGCACCTGTAGCCAGCTCTCATCCTCATTGAGCTGCTCCAAGGGTGAGGGCTGGCTAGGGGTCGCCCTGGAGGCACCTGTAGCCAGCTCTCATCCTCATTGAGCTGCTCCAAGGGTGAGGACTGGCTAGGGGTCGGCCTGGAGGCACCTGTAGCCAGCTCTCAACCTCTTTGAGCTGCTCCAAGGGTGAGGGCTGGCTAGGGGTCGCCCTGGAGTCACCTGTAGCCAGCTCTCATCCTCATTGAGCTGCTCCAAGGGTGAGGGCTGGCTAGGGGTCGCCCTGGAGGCACCTGTAGCCAGCTCTCATCCTCATTGAGCTGCTCCAAGGGTGAGGGCTGGCTAGTGGTCGCCCTGGAGGCACCTGTAGCCAGCTCTCATCCTCATTGAGCTATTCCAAGGGTGAGGGCTGGCTACGGGTCGCCCTGGATGTACCTGTAGCCAGCTCTCATCCTCATTGAGCTATTCCAAGGGTGAGGGCTGGCTAGAGGCAGCCGTGGACACACGATAGCCAGCCCTCATGGTGTTTGTGTTATTAAAGAAAAAAAATAAATTTGAGGGCTGGCTAGAGGCAGCCGTGGACACATGATAGCCAGCCCTCATGGTGTTTGTGTTATTAAAGAAAAATAATAAATTTGATGGCTGGCTAGAGGCAGCCGTGGACACACATATATATATATTTCTGCAGTATCTGTGCATTATGAATCGTGATATGTGTTAAAGGGGCCCACTGAGACTTTCGCCTAGGGCCCACATAAACCTGGAGCCGGCCCTGCCCATGTGTGGTGATTATTGATTCCAGTACTAATAGGAATAGCAGGGGCACTAACAGCATGAATGGGGTGTTTATTTATTTGTATTTTGGATATTGTTTCTTCTGGTGTGTGAATATATGGCACTGACCAGTTTAATGCCCTGTATTTGTGTGGTTTTTGCCTTGGATTCTTACATTTTATTATATTGTCTGCTATAGTATATATTTTGTGCTATAGTGCATTACCTCTAATACTGGTGGCGGATTTGCCAGTCAGTATATTAATGTGCAAAATTGATCACCAGGGACAGCCTAAGTGTATATTTGATCTTTACTTGATCTATTACAATCATGTGTTTTTCTGGGATGGATTTTGGAGTAGGTGGGCTTTCCATTAGTGGGTAATTCCACTATATTAACTTTTACTTGTGTTTTCATGAATTGGATTGTGACATTGATTGTATGTATTTATAAAAAATATAATTCATTGTAATTTATTGAAGTATTGTCTAGATTGGGTGATCACTGCACAAGAGCATACCCCTTTTCTTCTTGCCGATGTTTATATATATTTCGTATGCTGCATGTTGATCCCATAGTGATTAGATGGTGCCCTCCATAACTTTGAGTTTGTGACAAAAGTATTCTTGGGGTGATACCTTTATCGACTAACCAGAAAATATATATATATATATGCAAGCTTTCAGAGCATTAGAGGCTTCTTCTTCAGGCAACATTACAAATGAATTCATAAGATAAAAGGCACAGCATTGGAGAGATGTTACAAGAAGACATTTGTTCATGAGGTGTAAGTTGCAAAAGGCCTTGGGAATGTTTAATTATCTGGAGGTGTGAATTGTGTCCATGTAGTGAGTCATAAAGCTATGTTTTATCGTTAGTCCTGTTGTCAGTGAATTGAACATCCTTATCAATTTGAATTCCCAAATGTTTCTTTCTCTGTTGCCCTTGAAGTGACCTTTTAGTATCAAAACTTTTAGATTTTTCATACAGTGTCCCCTTCAGTGTCCAATTCA
Organism: Phyllobates terribilis; assembly: GCF_046119375.1. Taxonomy (NCBI): domain Eukaryota; kingdom Metazoa; phylum Chordata; class Amphibia; order Anura; family Dendrobatidae; genus Phyllobates; species Phyllobates terribilis. Next base: position 192,307 of record NW_027364203.1, on the reverse strand, counting down.
GACCTTCAGATAATTAAACATTCCCAAGGCCTTTCATTCATACAAAAAAACTAATTTGCTCTCCCTAACATATCAGTAGAAGACATCACAACTTACACCTCATGAAGAAATGTCTTGTTGTAACATCTCAAGTCCTTCTGCAGCCTTATCTCAATTGAATTAACATACAAACCAAAGCTTTTTTTTTTTTCTTTTTTCAAATGCTTCCTCAGGGTATATGAGAGCCTACAGTAGTTGGTGTATCTGAGTCTATATTCTGGCTTTTGAAGGAGCAACTTGCTAATTCTTACTATTGCTAGAAAATGGACTCTCCTGGAAATCCAGACCTGTTTCTCTGCAAGATATGCCTGAAGCTCTATAAAAACCTGCGCAGGCATCTAAAGACCGTATGCATGAAAACCCGTCAGGCGGAGATCGACAATGAAATCAAGAATACAAAAAGGAACATGCACAAGGTGGCTGAATCCCTTTCTGTTGTGCCTTATGACAGCCTCGATTTCAAAAACAGCCAATTTACAAGTGCTCAGGACTTCTTCACAGAATTTTTGGAAAGTCGAGGTTGCATCGTGACCGGAAAACCATCTGAAAGGTATGTATATGTTTCTTCATAATATTTCAGGGTTTTCTAGCATTTACCTATTCATTACCTATCCTAATTTTGCACGTAATTTTGTTTTTTACCTATATACATCTTATGCAATATATCTTAGTTGAGTGCTATCAAAATGGCTGAAAGACATGCCAACATAGTGCCAAAAAGTCTACCCCTACCCATCTAAGTAAGCTTCATACTTTATACTTTTATTTTTCTGTTAATCTAGATAGAAAAAAGGCTTGTTTTTTTTCAGTGAGCTAGTGTTACTTTTACCATATATTGTACTGTAAAATTGGGAAAAAATTCTATGTGCGCTTAAATTGCAAAACTGTGCAATTGCACTTTTTAACACTGCGTTCACTACATGGAGTGATGCCTCAGCTCAGCTCAGTATAACTTTGCGGATACCAAAAATGTATACTTTTGCTTTTATCTAAGTGCTGGAGAAAATTCTGAATTTTTTTTAAAAAAAAGTTTTGCACTTTGTGGTCATTTTTTCCAACCTATAGCATTATTTTTTGTGATCCATGTGATGACATTTTTTGTGGCTAGGAGTGATGTATTCAAAGATATCATTTTTAGGTAGACAGTGTTTTGATCACCCAGTATTGAATTTTATTGGCGCATGTGTGTGCATATATATATATATATATAATTTTTTTTTTCTTCAATATAATAAAATATAATAACATAATGTAATTACCTTATAATAATGTAAATATAATATGGCATACTATAATAATATATTAATAATATAATTAATACACTATAAAAATATAAAATTGTATCTAATACAAGATAATATACATATAATATAACAATATAATATATTATATTAAATATAATATAATGCTATATTAAATAATATATTACTAATATAATATGACATAATTAAAATGTATATAATCTAATATTGTAAATATAATATAATGTAGTAATAATAGAATTATAGTATGATATAATTACAATATAATAAGAATATCGTTTATGTGACAGCTGGCTACTGATGGTCCTAGATGTCCCTGTAGCTGGCTCTCACTTCTACTCCTAACTCAGATGTCTCAAAGCTCTCCTTTGCTATTGGGTCAAAACTAAGATTGTTGTCACTAGAATGGCCCTACAGGCACCACAATAGTGGTAAAGGGCCTTGACCAACCATCCAAGTCGCCTGCAAAGTTCTATATGTTGATACTCTCAATTATAGAGGAATTAATGCAGATTTTGGGTTTCTTTTTTAGGCCATCCACTGAAGAAGAGGAGCCTATGACACTTCCTCCTGAGGTTGAAGAAGCTAGGTAAGAACTATGCACCAGATTTCTAAAAACATTTGTAACAGCTTTACTATTATTAGTAAAGGAAGCTTATGATGTCAATAATCACCCTAATATATTCTTGCCTCTTTCAGTTCGAATGCCACGATGCCCATGCGGAAAAAACTTGCTGTGGTTGGGTTTCATAAGATGCACAGCTTAAGTTCCTCAATTTTACTGGCTTTTAAAAACTATTTAAAGGGAAAATGTACCGAATCGACCATAACACCGATGGTAAGTGTAATTTTATCATTTTGCGTGTGTTTGAGGTATCCTTACAGATGTGAACCCTGATGCATGATCATTTTTTTAAATTTTAGATACGAATCGTTTCTCGCTTTCTTTATTATGTAAACCCGGAAGACATCTCTGCTGACTTTTTAAAGAACTTGAAGGCCACTAGAGAATATTTTATTTCCTTGGAAAGCTTAAAGACCAATGAAGAAACAATAAAAAAGCATATTAGTCACCTGCGGAGATTTGTAACTTTTGTATGCTCAAAGGACTACCCCTATCTCCTTGACGAAGAAGCAAAAAATGCAGTTGAGCCCTTTAAGGAGACTTTGAGTGTTGTAGTAAAGAGATTAAACAAGAAGCTTGCAAAAAGGCAGGAAGAGGGGGTAAGTAGCTCAAGTTTATACTACACCTGCAATTTAAATTTTTACTGTCATGGGGATGTAAAATGCCATAAAAACATCATGGGAAAGGTTGATTATTAGAAAGTCTAGATTTATTTATTACTTGTTCTGCCATGCAAGGTTGGAACAAAGTAATATTTAGCTCTTAGAAGCTCAGGCAAATCCCATATTTCCATTTCAATTGAATTCAAAATATTTTAACTTGCTAAAATGAGTTCATAATCACAAATGCGCTGAGGTTACATCTTCTGGCTCCATTATGGGATCGGTAAAATGGAACCCCTAGATAAAAGATTTGTCGAATGATGGAAACAAAGAATGCTAAATGTATCTAATGGGCTAACATGAAAAAAAAATAAATAAAAAGAATGAACCTGTAACATAACTCATTTTATCATCCACAGATTGGAATCCACGCCTGTGACTATGGCTGATTGCTGCAAAATTTTGAAAGTGGCAAAGCCTCACGTGACTGATATTTTTACACAGGCAGAAATTAGTAAGATGTTGAGTGATAAGGAGAAGACCCTAGCATGTTATTATCTTCAGGCTGTTATTATCTATAAGCATCTACGTAAGCCATCTGAGGCAAAAAATCTAATGGTAGGTTTAATTTAATTAACCAACTTAGCATATTGCTGACAGATGCTGCTTTACCATATCTTATGTATTTTCAATGTTTTTCTCTTAGTTAAAAGACTGGCTTGAAAGGGAGAAGTTAGATGTTGATGGACAGACCTTAACAGTGGTAAAGACAAAAAAAAATCTTTTGATACTGCAGGAGGAGGATGAGAAGGTAAAATGTTAAAAACATAACTCCTATAAAGCTGTGCTGTAGGTTCTTCAAGGTTTTGCCATTTGCAATCGCATCTTTAACACAAGAGTTTCACTTTGACAGAATTTCAATACATATTTCGAAAAGATTAGGACAACTAATCAACCCAAGGATGCAGATACGGTGCCTACATTCTTTGTGTCCTGCAATGGACAACACATCAAGAATCCCGGCAAAGACATGGAGCGCTTCCATAATAAGTTCGTAAAAAATGAGGCCCTCCTTCTCTGCACTACCAAGCATTTAACAAGACTAACAAATGTTTTATCCACAGGTATCAGCTGCCCGTAAAAATATGGGTGATGGCAATAGACGCATACAAAAAGTGGGCTGAAGAATGTCTTTCACAGGTGGAAAGAGACCAGGCCAATGCGTACGTGCACTTTGTGTCCAGACCCGACATGGTGGATAAATCTCCATTTGCTGCAGGGATGTTAATTGTGGCTACACTGAAGGGAGATGAGCAAGCAGGAACCTCTGTGTAAGAGACCTAACTTTATCCCCACAGGCATTCCCAAAATCCATCTTTTTATTGCATGAGACTTAAGTAATTATGCCTTATTGTGTATATGATTTCAACCAAATTCTTGGTTAAGTCGTCTAGTAGGTAACAATGCCTTTATCAGTTTTTCCTAACTTAACTGTTTTTTTTTTTAACTTCACAGATGTACATTGCCCAAGAGAAGGAGGATCAGGGGAGAAGAGGACTGTGAGGGACAAGCAGATGAGGAAGAGACAGAAGGCGCTGGGTAGGAGACTGAACAGACACCCTATGATGCCACCACAATTAATTTCTCCACAGTACCATCCACACACAGTATGATGACCCAACTGTGCCTCCCTCCACTACCCTGGTGATGAATGGTGATCCCAGCACAGTATAATCCTCAGTTGTGATTCCCATACAGCCCTCCATGCAGTACATGGGGCCTACGTGCAGTATCATGGCCCCTACTATCACTGTACGTCGTATTAATACCCCCACACAGCCTTCCGCTCAGTGTGATGGACCCCACGCAGACCTTCACACTGTATATTTGCTGGCATACAATATAGTGGCCCTCAAATAGTCATCCATAAGATATAAAGGCTCCTTCATAGCCATCCACATATTATAATGCCCTCCATAAATCCATTCAAATATTATAATGGCCCCGCATACCTTATGGATGGGAAATGGGCCCTACATAGTAGTTCTCCATATGGTATAATGCACCTCCCATTGCCTTCTATATAGAATAATACTTTCCCATAGTTTTCTGTATATTACAATGCATCACCCATAGTCCTCCATATAACTTATTGTAACCTCCATATAACATATTGCAGCCTTTATGCAATATTATGTAATCTCCATACTACTCAATATATAAAGCAGCCTCTATAGTTCATCATATTGTATAATGTAGGCTCTGTAATCCTCCATATAGTATAATGTAGCTTCTTTAATTATCCATATTGCATAATGTAGCCTCTATAATCCTCTGTATAGCATACAGCTTCTATATTCCTTCATATAGCATAATGTAGCATCTGTCATCTTGCATATAGGATAATGTGGCCCTACAGTCCTGTCCTCCATATCATAATGGGGCCCCATAGTTAATGGTTAATATATTTAATTTTGTATTAAGCAAAAAAACATTCTCTAACCAATAATCTATTATACAAATAAATAGCGGCACTTTCCGTAAAGTAATTCTGCCTTTTAGTATATGATGAATTCCAAATTCTTGGTTAAGTAGTCCGGTGAGGAACAACACCATTTTTAGTATATTCTAATTTACCATCTATCCATTAAACTTTACAGAAGTTCCATTGACATCACAGGAGAAGGCGGCGGCAATCGGAGACATTCTGAAGCGGCAGAAATCCATGAGGAAGAGGCAGTCCAGCAGACTGACAATGCTCAAAAAGAGCTCTATTTCAACAGATTAATTGAAAAGTACCCTGTAGGAGTAAACACCCAATTACCATCCCTGTCCACCTGCAGTCAGTACACAGAGCGTTTTGCACACTACTGTCGGGACAAGTGGAGGCGAGACCAATACAATCTACGCGTTTCAAGTGCTGTCGGTAAGATTTTTTTTTTTTTTTTTAAATTTAAATCTGTCTACTTGATGTTATTGTATTCTTTGGGATGTGATGCCTGAATATTTTTTTTGCTGAATATTTTACAGTATTTTCTCTTTTTTAGATTATTTCAGGCTTTTCCCCAAAGAAGATGATTTAAAGCACTATCTGAATCAACAGCATTGGACGTCCAACCTACCTGTCCTAGTAGATGTCCAACGTGGATGGAAGCCCAAACCAAAAAGAGGGGATACAGAGAACATTGCCAGACTTCAAGAAAAGCTAAAATTGCAAACGTGGACAGGCCTAATAATTGTAAATGAACGAGGCAAAGGTGAAGGACTGTGCACAACTCGTGCTTTTAGTAAAGGAGAAGTCATTTGTGACTATCATGGAGTGCTTAGAGAAGGAGCTGAGGCTTGCAAAATACAGGCAACTCTGAACGAGGATGAATGTTATATGTTTTTTTTCTTCATTGGTGAAAAGCAGTGGTGTATTGATGCCAGGGAGGTTCCGTGCAGTTGTCACCCAGACATGCCTTCCACATTTGGGCGAAAAATGAATCATTCTTATAAAAATTACAACGTCAAACCAGTCCTTAAATTTATAATTGATGGTAACACGCCATCAATACTATTTCTGGCTAATTGCGATATCAAACCAGGGACAGCGCTTTTGTTCGATTATGGAGTGAAACCTAATGACTATGGAGAAGGTTCAGATATCCCATGGCTGACAACGTGACATTTAAGGTACCATTACACTCTTCAATATCGTGTGCGATATTGCACAAGCGTCAGGTGATTCACATCGCACACACTATCCTTAATTGATCGTACGTGCGCTGTTACATGCTATATCGTAGATAACGCATGTACAATGTTGCGATGCAGCGCTATTCTGTACCATGCTGCGATTCTGCAAATTCAATGCAAAGTATAGGTGAATCGTATGGTTCCATGCTTCAATGCTGCAGCCTGCACGATGGTTAATTACACGACGATCGTGAGATTTGAGGTCAGGATCTCAAATCAAACAAATAATACTGGATAAATAAATATCCAGTTCTACATGCAGACATGCTATACACATCTACTCCCATTCACACTTAAATGATATCACAGCAGACCTCGGTCATATCAGACCTGCCAACTTATACCACTCTAAGTGCCCAGAAAATGTAATGTTATTATTTATATCAGGCGGAGAGCACCAATCGAACCTAGGGTCACAACAAGGTCCATGAAGACAGGGATGCAGTTGAGGAAAAGGAAACACCCAGGGTAATTGGTCAATATACTCATTCACATTGTCCTTGAACAATAAACATTTCTGTTTTAACATATGTATTCCCTTCTTTCCTTTAAAGAGATTAAGAAGACGGCAGTGATCAGCTCCCAAGAAAGAATGAGGCGTTTCGGAGACTAAAGTTCCGGTCTTGTTAAAGTTTTTGAATTCATGTTTTATTTGTTTCTTTTCTGTTCTAGGTTGTTCTACAATTCCAGGTGAACAGGGCCCTCGAAGCAATAGGAGAAGATTTTCTTTATTATAAACATTTGTACTGTTTGTATTAGTGTTAAAGGGATTCTGTCACCAGGTTTTAGCCATCTCATCTGAGCACACCATAATGTGGACACAGAGATCTTTATTCCAGTGATGTATCACTTACTAGGCTGCTCAGTGTAGTTTGCATTAAAACACTGTTAAATCATCTGGAGATTATCATTAGAGCACTACTCCAGTAGTCCAGTCATACTTGGGAGCTGCCAAATCTGCAACAGAGAAAACAGTAATTTTATCAAAATGACAGCAAGGAGCTCAGTAAGTGAAACATTGCTGGATCAGGATTTCTATCTCTACATTATGCTGCTGTTAGATGGGATGTCAAAAACCTGGTGACACAGTCCCTTTAATAACTATTTTAAAGCTAAATATAAATAGTCCTATGGCTATGATGAAACAATTCTGACAACTGTTCAAATGGCACAATCATTTACTACCGTCAGGTTTCTGAGCCGTTTAGTCTAATGCTTTGTCAGTATTACTAGAATCCATAATAATTTAAAGGTCAGGTAGCCATAAAAGTGCTCCTGCCAGTCAGAGCAGTGCAGTCCCTGGAAATCGGGCCTAGGGAAGCAGAATATATTACCATCCCTAACAACGGTAAGCATGACCCCCAGCTGTCCAGCAACCCGACATGTAGAACTGCCTATAAAAATGACCATTTGTCCAGTCAGTGCATCACTCTCTGGTGCCCTTTTACACTGGCACACTGCTTTCTGTCTCTCTCTCTCTTTCTCTCTCCGCAGTGCAATGCTCTCTGGTGCTCTTTCACTCTCTCTCCAGTGCACCACTCTCTGACGTGTTCTCTTTCTCCCTACTGCACCGCTCTCTGGCACTCCTCTGTCTTTATAGTGCACTGCTCTCTTTTGTGCTCTCTCAGTCTCCAGTGCATCACTGGCGCTCGCTTTTGATCTCTCCCCATTGCACCACTCTCTCGCATGCTCTCTCTCTGGTGCTCTCTTTCCGTCCAAAGTGCCTTTTTTTGTCTCTGTGCCTTCACGAGCTTCTCAATCTCTGTCTTTGCCCATCTGTGGCTCTCTATCGGTCTCTGTGACTCTCTGTCCCTCCCTGTGCTTCTATTTACCTTTTGCATCCCTCTATGTGCCTACCTTTGCCCCTTTGCTCCCTTCTTTGCCTCTATGTGCCTCTTAATGACTCTCTCACGAGCACACCTCTTTCTGTAGGTCAAAGGTAAGAAGCACTACTCAAGTTGCAGCAGAGAAGATGAATTGGTAAGTAACCACAAAGCTACACAGTGTTTAACACTTGTGTATTTTTTAAGAATCTTGTTGGTGTAGGATGCTTCCTGAACATTAAAGTGAATGGTCAGGAAACATCTTTAAGCTACAGGATCCTTGAAAAATATGCACGTTTTTATGGGATGATTTGTCAGGCTATCAACAATCACACAGGGCCACATGCCCGTCAACAGGGCAATAGCCGACTCCACAAGGCCAATGACCCTTTGCAAAGGGCCAGAGGTCCCTTTCCGCAGGGCCATAGGCATTTCCACAGGGCCATAACCCCCTCCAACTCTCTCCACAGGACCACAGGCTACTACCGGGCCACAGGCTTTTCCACAGTGCCACAAGCCCCATCCAGCTCTCTTCACAGGCAATCATGTTGCACTTTTGCAACAAAAGAGTCAATCTTTGTTGCAGTTCGGCAACATTAGAGTCAACCCTGTTGCAGATCGGACACAAAGCTTGAAAATTTAGATGTTTACTGCAGAGGACTTCATAGGCCCCCATCTTACTCCAGAGCCTTCCACAGGCCCCTCCAGCCCGCTCCACAGGCCACAACTCCCTCCAGCTCGCTTTACATCGCCACATGCCCATCTGCGGGGCAACAGACCCCTATGCAGGGTCACAGGCCTTTCCACAGGGCCGCAACCCCTTCAGCTCTCTCCAAAGGACCACTGGCTCCTTCTGCCGGGCCACAAGCCTTTCCACAGGGCCACAATCCCCTCCAACTCTCTACACAGGACAACAGGCTCTCTTTACAGGGCCATAGCTCCCCTCCACAGGGCCAAATGCACTTTCCACACGGCAAAAATCCCCTCCAGCTCTCTCCACAGAGTCACGGGGTTCGTCTGCAGGGCACAAGCCCCTTCATCAAGGCTAAGGGGCCTTTCTACAGGGCCAATGGCCTTTAAATAGGGCCACAACCCCCTCTGGCACTCTCAACAGGGCCACAGGCTCCTTCTACAGGTGTACAGGCATTTACACAGGGCCACAACCACCTTTACCTCTCTCCACAGGGCAACAGGGCCCTTTCACTATGCAATAGGCCTTTCCATAAGGCCACAACCCCCTCTCTCTCTCTCAAAAAGGACAGAGGCTCCCTTTACAAGGAAACAGCCCCCTCCACAAGGCCAAAGGCCTTTTTCAAAGGGCCACAGGTCCCTTCCGCAGGGCCATAGGCATTTCCCCAAGGCAATAACCCCCTCCAGCTCTCTCCACAGGACCACAGGCTCCTTCTACAAGGCTACAACCCATTTCAGCTCTTTCATCAGGGCCACAGCCTCCTCCACCCCACTTTAATCAGTTAAAAGGACTCATTTGAGTGACCATTGGTCAGCTCGAGTAAAGGAACCTGATATAGTATACTGCACTGTTTAATATTCTTTTTTTTCTTTACACAGGTTGAATGCTGGCAAAGAAATGTCACCTATGCCATGCTCCTTTATACCAGTTTTCTTGATTGACATGTTATTTTTGGAGCCAAATGAGAAAATTGGGAAATAGAAAGCTCCCCCCTCCTTCCAATTAGTGGATCCGGTCAGGTGCTCAGTGGCGGTAGGCCACCGCCTGAAAGCCAAACATGAAAAAAGGAATGCTGGCACCGGTTTCCATATGATGAATTTTACTTTATTCCATGAAGATCAATACATTAAAAAGAAGGCATCTTTACAGGCAATCCGCCCCATCATGTCATTTTTGGTTTAAGCCTAATTTCTTTCAATAACTAAAATGGAATAAATGTGTCACTTTTTTGCCTATACTAATAGTTGTGGGGTATTATGACATCACAATAGAATTAATACTTACCCTTTCCGATGCCTTTTAGGGCTATCCGGTGCAGAACCAAGGCCAAATACCAACCGACAGGACCTTCCTGTGACATCATGGAAGGTCCTGTCGCTCAGCACGTGGCCTTGGCTCTGCACCGGATAGACCGAAAAGGCGCCTGAAAGGGTAAGTATTAATTCTTTATTATTTTTAATACATCTGGATTTATTTAATTTTGATTTCGTACTGTATAGTAATACATTACAAAATGAAATGGGGGCTGGCAGACATGTCACAAAGGGGAGGAGGAACAGGATTCTTCTTCCTCCTCTGTGACATCACTTCTCCTCCGGACCGGGTGGTGTGTGAACACAGCCTCAGGCTGCGTGCCCACGTAGCGATTTACAAGCGTATATGTTGCGTAATTTACGCAGCGGAAACGCTTGTGAAACACTTGGTAATCTGCACCCCATGGTACTCAGTGGCATTCCGCAATGTTAATGCCCATGCTGTAGATTTTTCCGCAGCGTTTCTGCTGCGCTTAAAAATCCTTTCCACAGGGCCACAACACCTTCAGCTCTCTCCACAGGACCACAGGCTCCTATCCGGCCACAGGCCTTTCCACAGTGCTACAAGTCCCTCCAGCTCTCTCCACAGGCAATCATGTTGCATGTTGTTTACCGCAAAAGGACTTCATAGGCCCAAATCTTACTTTAGACCCTTCCACAGGCCCCTCAAGCCCGCTCCACATGGCCATTTCCGCAGGCCACAACTCCCTCCAGCTCTCTTTACATCGCCACATGCCCCTCTGCGGGGCCACAGACCCCTATACAGGGTCACAAGCCATTCCACAGGGCCACAATCCCCTCCAACTCTTCTCCACAGGACAACAAGCTCTCTTTACCGGGCCATAGCTCCCCTCCACATGCACTTTCTGCATGGACACAGCCCCCTTTAGCTCTCTCCACAGAGACACAAGGCCCGTCTGCAGGGCACAAGCCCCCTCTTCAAAGCCAAAAGGCCTTTCTACATGGCCATAGTCATTTCCATAGGGCACGAGCCCCTCCAGCTCTCTCCACAGGGCAACGGACCCCTATACAGGGTCACAGGCCTTTCCCCAGGGCCACAACATCTTCAGCTCTCTCCACAGGACCACAGGCTCCTACTGGGCCACAGGCCTTTCCACAGTGCCACAAGCCCCTCCAGCTCTCTCCACAGGCAATCATGTTGCATGTTGTTTACTGCAAAGGACTTCATAGGCCCAAATCTTACTCCATAGCCTTCCACAGGCCTTTCCAGCCCGCTCCACATGGCCTTTTCCTCAGGCCACAACTCCCTCCAGCTCTCTTTACATCGCCACATGCCCCTCTGCGGGGCCACAGACCCCTATACAGGGTCACAGGCCTTTCCACAGGGCTTCAACCCCTTCAGCTGTCTCCACAGGACCACAGGCTTTTCCACAGCCCACAACTCCTCCCAGCTCTCACCACAGGGCCACAACCCTTTCCACAAGGCTAAAGGGCCTATCCATAGGGCCACAGACCTTTCCACAGGGCCACAACACCCTCCAGCTCTCTCCACAGGACAAGAAGCTCTCTTTACAGGGCCATAGCTCACCTCCACAGGGCCAAATGCACTTTCCACACGGCCACAACTCCCAACAGCTCTCTCCACAGAGTCACAAGGCCCGTCTGCAGGGCACAAGCCCCCTTTTCAAGGCCAAAAGGCCTTTCTACATGGCCATAGTCATTTCCATGGGGCACGAGCCCCTCCAGCTCTCTCCACAGGGCAACGGACCCCTATACAGGGTCACAGGCCTTTCCCCAGGGCCACAATCCCCTCCAACTCTTCTCCACACGACAACAAGCTCTCTTTACCGGGCCATAGCTCCCCTCCACAGGGCCAAATGCACTTTCTGCATGGCCACAGCCCCCTTTAGCTCTCTCCACAGAGACACAAGGCCCGTCTGCAGGGCACAAGTCCCCTCTTCAAGGCCAAAAGGCCTTTCTACACGGCCATAGTCATTTCCATAGGGCACAAGCCCCTCCAGCTCTCTCCACAGGGCAACGGACCCCTATACAGGGTCACAGGCCTTTCCACAGGGCCACAACACTTTCAGCTCTCTCCACAGGACCACAGGCTCCTACTGGGCCACAGGCCTTTCCACAGTGCCACAAGCCCCTCCAGCTCTCTCCACAGGCAATCATGTTGCATGTTGTTTATTGCAAAGGACTTCATAGGCCCAAATCTTACTCCAGAGCCTTCCACAGGCCTTTCCAGCCCACTCCACATGGCCTTTTCCTCAGACCACAACTCCCTCCAGCTCTCTTTACATCGCCACATGCCCCTCTGCAGGGCCACAGACCCCTATACAGGGTCACAGGCCTTTCCACAGGGCCTCAACCCCTTCAGCTCTCTCCACAGGACCACTGGCTCCTTCTGCCGGGCCACAAGCATTTCCACAGGGCCACAATCCCCTCCAACTCTTCTCCACAGGACAACAAGCTCTCTTTACAGAGCCATAGCTCCCCTCCACAGGGCCAAATGCACTTTCTGCACGGCCACAGCCCCCTTTAGCTCTTTCCACAGAGACACAGGGCCCGTCTGCAGGACACAAGCCCCCTCTTCAAGGCCAAAGGGCCTTTCCACATGGCCATAGTCATTTCCATAGGGCACAAGCCCCTCCAGCTCTCTCCACAGGGCAACGGACCCCTATACAGGGTCACAGGCCTTTCCACAGGGCCACAACACCTTCAGCTCTCTCCACAGGACCACAGGCTACTACCGGGCCACAGGTCTTTCCACAGTGCCACAAGCACCATCCAGCTCTCTCCACAGGCAATCATGTTGCACTTTTGCAACAAGAGTCAATTTTTGTTGCAGTTCGGCAACATTGGAGTCAACCCTGTTGCAAATCGGACACGAAGCTTGAAAATTTAGATGTTTACTGCAAAGGACTTCATAGGCCCCCATCTTACTCCAGAGCCTTCCACAGGCCCCTCCAGCACGCTCCACATGGCCTTTTCCACAGGCCACAACTCCATCCAGCTGTCTTTACATCGCCACATGCCCCTCTGCAGGGCAATAGACCCCTATACAGGGTCACAGGACTCTCCACAGGGCCTCAACCCCTTCAGCTCTCTCCACAGGACCACTGGCTCCTTCTGCCAGCCACAAGCCTTTCCACAGGGCCACAATCCCCTCCAATTCCACAGGACAACAGGCTCTCTTTACAGGGCCATAGCTCCCCTCCACAGGGCCAAATGCACTTTCCACATGGCCACAACCCCCTCCAGCTCTCTACACAGAGTCATGGGGCCCGTCTGCAGGGCACAAGCCCCTTCATCAAGGCCAAGGGGCCTTTCTACAGGGCCACTGGCCTTTAAATAGTGCCACAACCTCCTCTGGCTCTCTCAAGAGGGCCACAGGCTCCTTCTACAGGGCAAGGGCCCCCTCCACAAGGCCAAAGGCCCTTTGCAAAGAGCCATAGGTCCATTCCACAGGGCCATAGTCATTTCCATAGGGCCATAACCCCCTCAAGCTCTCTCCACAGAACAACAGGCTCCTTCTACAGGTTTACAGGCATTTATACAGGGCCACAACCGCCTTCACCTCTCTCCACAGGGCCCTTTCACTGTGTCATAGGCTTTTCCATAAGGCCACAACCCCCTCTGTCTCTCTCAAAAAGGACAGAGGCTCCCTTTACAAGGCCACAGCCCCCTCCACAAGTCCAAAGGCCTTTTTCAAAGGGCCACATGTCCCTTCCACAGAGCCATAGGCATTTCCCCAAGGCAATAACCCCCTCCAGCTCTCTCCACAGGCTCCTTCTACAAGGCTACAACCCTTTTCAGCTCTTTCATCAGGACCACAGCCTCCTCCACCCCCCCTTTATTCAGTTAAAAGGACTCATTTGAGTGACCTATTGACCATTGGTCAGCTCGAGTAAAGGAACCTGATATAGTATACTGCACTGTTTAATATTCTTTTTTTCTTTACACAGGTTGAATGCTTGCAAAGAAATGTCACCTATGCCATGCTCCTTTATACCAGTTTTCTTGATTGACATGTTATTTTTGGAGCCAAATGATAAAATTGGGAAATGGAAAGCTCCCCCCTCCTTCCAATCAGTGGATCCGGTCAGGTGCTCAGTGGCGGTAGGCCACCGCCTGAAAGCCAAACATGAAAAAAGGAATGCTGGCACCGGTTTCCATATGATGAATTTTACTTTATTCCATGAAGATCAATACATTAAAAAGAAGGCATCTTTACAGGCAATCCGCCCCATCATGTCATTTTTGGTTTAAGCCTAATTTCTTTCAATAAATAAAATGGAATAAATGTGTCACTTTTTTGCCTCTACTAATAGTTGTGGGGTATTATGACATCACAATAGAATTAATACTTACCCTTTCCGATGCCTTTTAGGGCTATCCGGTGCAGAACCAAGGCCAAATACCAACCGACAGGACCTTCCTGTAACATCATGGAAGGTCCTGTCGCTCAGGACGTGGCCTTGGCTCTGCACCGGATAGACCGAAAAGCGTCTGAAAGGGTAAGTATTAATTCTTTATTATTTTTAATACATCTTGATTTATTTAATTTTGATTTCGTACTGTATAGTAATATATTACAAAATGAAAGGGGGGCTGGCAGACATGTCACAAAGGGGAGGAGGAACAGGATTCTTCATCCTCCTCTGTGACATCACTTCTCCTCCGGGCCGTAAAAAAGCGTGGTGTGTGAACACAGCCTCAGGCTGCGTGCCCACGTAGCGATTTACAAGCGTATATGTTGCGTAATTTACGCAGCGGAAACGCTTGTGAAACACTTGTTAATCCGCACCACATGGTACTTAGTGGCATTCCGCAATGTTAATGCCCATGCTGCGGATTTTTCCGCAGCGTCTCTGCTGCGCTTAAAAATCCTTTCCACAGGGCCTCAACCCCTTCAGCTGTCTCCACAGGACCACAGGCTTTTCCACAGCCCACAACTCCTTCCAGCTCTCACCACACGGCCACAGCCCCTTCCACAAGGCTAAAGGGCCTATCCATAGGGCCACAGACCTTTCCACAGGGCCACAACACCCTCCAGCTCTCTCCACAGGAAAAGAAGCTCTCTTTACAGGGCCATAGCTCACCTCCACAGGGCCAAATGCACTTTCCACACGGCCACAACTCCCAACAGCTCTCTCCACAGAGTCACAGGGCCCGTCTGCAGGGCACAAGCCCCCTCTTCAAGGCCAAAAGGCCTTTCTACATGGCCATAGTCATTTCCATAGGGCACGAGCCCCTCCAGCTCTCTCCACAGGGCAACGGACCCCTATACAGGGTCACAAGCCTTTCCACAGGGCCACAACACCTTCAGCTCTCTCCACAGGACCACAGGCTCCTACTGGGCCACAGGCCTTTCCACAGTGCCACAAGCCCCTCCAGCTCTCTCCACAGGCAATCATGTTGCATGTTGTTTACTGCAAAGGACTTCATAGGCTCAAATCTTACTCCAGAGCCTTCCACAGGCCCCTCCAGCCCGCTCCACATGGCCTTTTTCGTCAGGCCACAACTCCCTCCAGCTCTCTTTACATCGCCACATGCCCCTCTGCGGGGCCACAGACCCCTATACAGGGTCACAGGCCTTTCCACAGGGCCTCAACCCCTTCAGCTCTCTCCACAGGACCACTGGCTCCTTCTGCCGGGCCACAAGCATTTCCACAGGGCCACAATCCCCTCCAACTCTTCTCCACAGGACAACAAGCTCTCTTTACAGAGCCATAGCTCCCCTCCACAGGGCCAAATGCACTTTCTGCACGGCCACAGCCCCCTTTAGCTCTCTCCACAGAGACACAGGGCCGGTCTGCAGGACACAAGCCCCCTCTTCAAGGCCAAAGGGCCTTTCTACATGGCCATAGTCATTTCCATAGGGCACAAGCCCCTCCAGCTCTCTCCACAGGGCAACGGACCCCTATACAGGGTCACAGGCCTTTCCACAGGGCCACAACACCTTCAGCTCTCTCCACAGGACCACAGGCTACTACCGGGCCACAGGTCTTTCCTCAGTGCCACAAGCACCATCCAGCTCTCTCCACAGGCAATCATGTTGCACTTTTGCAACAAGAGTCAATTTTTGTTGCAGTTCGGCAACATTGGAGTCAACCCTGTTGCAAATCGGACACGAAGCTTGAAAATTTAGATGTTTACTGCAAAGGACTTCATAGGCCCCCATCTTACTCCAGAGCCTTCCACAGGCCCCTCCAGCACGCTCCACATGGCCTTTTCCACAGGCCACAACTCCATCCAGCTGTCTTTACATCGCCACATGCCCCTCTGCGGGGCAACAGACCCCTATACAGGGTCACAGGCCTCTCCACAGGGCCTCAACCCTTTCAGCTCTCTCCACAGGACCACTGGCTCCTTCTGCCGGGCCACAAGCCTTTCCACAGGGCCACAATCCCCTCCAATTCCACAGGACAACAGGCTCTCTTTACAGGGCCATAGCTCCCCTCCACAGGGCCAAATGCACTTTCCACATGGCCACAACCCCCTCCAGCTCTCTACACAGAGTCATGGGGCCCGTCTGCAGGGCACAAGCCCCTTCATCAAGGCCAAGGGGCCTTTCTACAGGGCCACTGGCCTTTAAATAGTGCCACAACCTCCTCTGGCTCTCTCAAGAGGGCCACAGGCTCCTTCTACAGGGCAAGGGCCCCCTCCACAAGGCCAAAGGCCCTTTGCAAAGGGCCATAGGTCCATTCCACAGGGTCATAGTCATTTCCATAGGGCCATAACCCCCCTCAAGCTCTCTCCACAGAACCGCAGGCTCTTTCTACAGGTTTACAGGCATATACACAGGGCCACATCCGCCTTCACCTCTCTCCACAAGGCGACAGGGCCCTTTCACTGTGTCATAGGCCTTTCCATAAGGCCACAACCCCCTCTGTCTCTCTCAAAAAGGACAGAGGCTCCCTTTACAAGGCAACAGCCCCCTCCACAAGGCCAAAGGCCTTTTTCAAAGGGCCACAGGTCCCTTTCGCAGGGCCATAGGCATTTCCTCAAGGCAATAACCCCCTCCAGCTCTCTCCACAGGACCACAGGCTCCTTCTACAAGACTACAACCCCTTTGAGCTCTTTCATCAGGGCCACAGCATCCTCCGCCCCCCCTTTAATCAGTTAAAAGGGCTCAATAGAGTGACCACAACACCTTCAGCTCTCTCCACAGGACCACAGGCTCCTACTGAGCCACAGGACTTTCCACAGTGCCACAAGCCCCTCTAGCTCTCTCCACAGGCAATCATGTTGCATGTTGTTTACTGCAAAGGTCTTCATAGGCCCAAATCTTACTCCAGAGCCTTCCACAGGCCTTTCCAGCCCACTCCACATGGCCTTTTCCTCATCCCACAACTCCCTCCAGCTCTCTTTACATCGCCACATGCCCCTCTGCGGGGCCACAGACCCCTATACAGAGTCACAGGCCTTTCCACAGGGCCTCAACCCCTTCAGCTGTCTCCACAGGACCACAGGCTTTTCCACAGCCCACAACTCCTTCCACCTCTCACCACAGGGCCACAGCCCCTTCCACAAGGCCAAAGGGCCTATCCATAGGGCCACAAACCTTTCCACATGGCCACAACACCCTCCAGCTCTCTCCACAGGACAAGAAGCTCTCTTTACAGGGCCATAGCTCACCTCCACAGTGCCAAATGCACTTTCCACACGGCCACAACTCCCAACAGCCCTCTCCACAGAGTCACAGGGCCCGTCTGCAGGGCACAAGCCCCCTCTTCAAAGCCAAAAGGCCTTTCTGCATGGCCATAGTCATTTCCATAGGGCACGAGCCCCTCAAGCTCTCTCCACAGGGCAACGGACCGCTATACAGGGTCACAGGCCTTTCCACAGGGCGACAACACCTTCAGCTCTCTCCACAGGACCACAGGCTCCTACCCGGCGACAGGCTTTTCCACAGTGCTACAAGTCCCTCTAGCTCTCTCCACAGGCAATCATGTTGCATGTTGTTTACCAAAAAAAGGACTTCATAGGCCCAAATCTTACTTCAGACCCTTCCACAGGCCCCTCCAGCCCGCTCCACATGGCCTTTTCCGCAGGCCACAACTCCCTCCAGCTCTCTTTACATCGCCACATGCCCCTCTGCAGGGCCACAGACCCCTATACAGGGTCACAGGCCTTTCCACAGGGCCTCAACCCCTTCAGCTCTCTCCACAGGACCACTGGCTCCTTCTGCCGGGCCACAAGCATTTCCACAGGGCCACAATCCCCTCCAACTCTTCTCCACAGGACAACAAGCTCTCTTTACAGAGCCATAGCTCACCTCCACAGGGCCAAATGCACTTTCTGCACGGCCACAGCCCCCTTTAGCTCTCTCCACAGAGACACAGGGCCCGTCTGCAGGACACAAGCCCTCTCTTCAAGGCCAAAGGGCCTTTCTACATGGCCATAGTCATTTCCATAGGGCACAAGCCCCTCCAGCTCTCTCCACAGGGCAACGGACCCCTATACAGGGTCACAGGCCTTTCCACAGGGCCACAACACCTTCAGCTCTCTCCACAGGACCACAGGCTACTACCGGGCCACAGGTCTTTCCACAGTGCCACAAGCACCATCCAGCTCTCTCCACAGGCAATCATGTTGCACTTTTGCAACAAGAGTCAATTTTTGTTGCAGTTCGGCAACATTGGAGTCAACCCTGTTGCAAATCGGACACGAAGCTTGAAAATTTAGATGTTTACTGCAAAGGACTTCATAGGCCCCCATCTTACTCCAGAGCCTTCCTCAGGGCCCTCCAGCACGCTCCACATGGCCTTTTCCACAGGCCACAACTCCATCCAGCTCTCTTTACATTGCTACATGCCCCTCTGCGGGGCAACAGACCCCTATACAGGGTCACAGGCCTCTCCACAGGGCCTCAACCCCTTCAGCTCTCTCCACAGGACCACTGGCTCCTTCTGCCGGCCACAAGCCTTTCCACAGGGCCACAATCCCCTCCAATTCCAGAGGACAACAGGCTCTCTTTACAGGGCCATAGCTCCCCTCCACAGGGCCAAATGCACTTTCCACATGGCCACAACCCCCTCCAGCTCTCTACACAGAGTCATGGGGCCCGTCTGCAGGGCACAAGCCCCTTCATCAAGGCCAAGGGGCCTTTCTACAGGGCCACTGGCCTTTAAATAGTGCCACAACCTCCTCTGGCTCTCTCAAGAGGGCCACAGGCTCCTTCTACAGGGCAAGGGCCCCCTCCACAAGGCCAAAGGCCCTTTGCAAAGAGCCATAGGTCCATTCCACAGGGCCATAGTCATTTCCATAGGGCCATAACCCCCCTTAAGCTCTCTCCACAGAACCACAGGCTCCTTCTACAGGTTTACAGGCATTTACACAGGGCCACAACCGCCTTCACCTCTCTCCACAGGGCCCTTTCACTGTGTCATAGGCCTTTCCATAAGGCCACAACCCCCTCTGTCTCTATTAAAAAGGACAGAGGCTCCCTTTACAAGGCAACAGCCCCCTCCAAAAGGCCAAAGGCCTTTTTCAAGGGGTCATAGGTCCCCTCCGCAGGGCCATAGGCATTTCACCAAGGCAATAACCCCCTCCAGCTCTCTCCAGAGGACCACAGGCTCCTTCTACAAGGCTACAACCCCTTTCAGCTCTTTCATCAGGGCCACAGCCTCCTCCACCCCCCTTTAATCAGTTAAAAGGGCTCATTTGTGTGACCACAACACCTTCAGCTCTCTCCACAGGACCACAGGCTCCTACCCGGCCACAGGCCTTTCCACAGTGCTACAAGTCCCTCCAGCTCTCTCCACAGGCAATCATGTTGCATGTTGTTTACCGCAAAAGGACTTCATAGGCCCAAATCTTACTTTACACCCTTCCACAGGCCCCTCCAGCCCGCTCCACATGGCCTTTTCCGCAGGCCACAACTCCCTCCAGCTCTCTTTACATCGCCACATGCCCCTCTGCGGGGCCACAGACCCCTATACAGGGTCACAGGCCATTCCACAGGGCCACAATCCCCTCCAACTCTTCTCCACAGGACAACAAGCTCTCTTTACCTGGCCATAGCTCCCCTCCACAGGGCCAAATGCACTTTCTGCACGGCCACAGCCCCCTTTAGCTCTCTCCACAGAGACACAAGGCCCGTCTGCAGGGCACAAGCCCCCTCTTCAAGGCCAAAAGGCCTTTCTACATGGCCATAGTCATTTCCATAGGGCACGAGCCCCTCCAGCTCTCTCCACAGGGCAACGGACCCCTATACAGGGTCACAGGCCTTTCCACAGGGCCACAAGCCCCTCCAGCTCTCTCCACAGGCAATCATGTTGCATGTTGTTTACTGCAAAGGACTTCATAGGCCCAAATCTTACTCCAGAGCCTTCCACAGGCCTCTCCAGCCCGCTCCACATGGTCTTTTCCTCAGGCCACAACTCCGTCCAGCTCTCTTTACATCGCCACATGCCCCTCTGCGGGGCCACAGACCCCTATACAGGGTCACAGGCCTTTCCACAGGGCCTCAACCCCTTCAGCTGTCTCCACAGGACCACAGGCTTTTCCACAGCCCACAACTCTTTCCAGCTCTCACCACAGGGCCACAGCCCCTTCCACAAGGCTAAAGTGCCTATCCATAGGGCCCCAGACCTTTCCACAGGGCCACAACACCCTCCAGCTCTCTCCACAGGACAAGAAGCTCTCTTTACAGGGCCATAGCTCACCTCCACAGGGCCAAATGCACTTTCCACACGGCCACAACTCCCAACAGCTCTCTCCACAGAGTCACAGGGCCCGTCTGCAGGGCACAAGCGCCCTCTTCAAGGCCAAAAGGCCTTTCTACATGCCTATAGTCATTTCCATAGGGCACGAGCCCCTCCAGCTCTCTCCACAGGGCAACGGACCCCTATACAGGGTCACAGGCCTTTCCACAGGGCCACAACACCTTCAGCTCTCTCCACAGGACCACAGGCTCCTACTGGGCCACAGGCCTTTCCACAGTGCCACAAGCCCCTCCAGCTCTCTCCACAGGCAATCATGTTGCATGTTGTTTACTGCAAAGGACTTCATAGGCTCAAATCTTACTCCAGAGCCTTCCACAGGCCTCCAGCCCGCTCCACATGGCCTTTTCCTCAGGCCACAACTCCCTCCAGCTCTCTTTACATCGCCACATGCCCCTCTGCGGGGCCACAGACCCCTATACAGGGTCACAGGCCTTTCCACAGGGCCTCAACCCCTTCAGCTGTCTCCACAGGACCACAGGCTTTTCCACAGCCCACACCTCCTTCCAGCTCTCACCACAGGGCCACAGCCCTTTCCACAAGGCTAAAGGGCCTATCCATAGGCCACAGACCTTTCCACAGGGCCACAACACCCTCCAGCTCTCTCCACAGGACAAGAAGCTCTCTTTACAGGGCCATAGCTCACCTCCACAGGGCCAAATGCACTTTCCACACGGCCACAACTCCCAACAGCTCTCTCCACAGAGTCACAGGGCCTGTCTGCAGGGCACAAGCCCCCTCTTCAAGGCCAAAAGGCCTTTCTATATGGCCATAGTCATTTCCATAGGGCACGAGCCCCTCCAGCTCTCTCCACAGGGCAACAGACCCCTATACAGGATCACAGGCCATTCCACAGGGCCACAACACCTTCAGATCTCTCCACAGGACCACAGGCTCCTACTGGGCCACAGGCCTTTCCACAGTACCACAAGCCCCTCCAGCTCTCTCCGCAGGCAATCATGTTGCATGTTGTTTACTGCAAAGGACTTCATAGGCTCAAATCTTACTCCAGAGCCTTCCACAGGCCTCTCCAGCCCGCTCCACATGGCCTTTTCCTCAGGCCACAACTCCCTCCAGCTCTCTTTACATCGCCACATGCCCCTCTGCGGGGCCACAGACCCCTATACAGGGTCATAGGCCTTTCCACAGGGCCTCAACCCCTTCAGCTGTCTCCACAGGACCACAGGCTTTTCCACAGCCCACAACTCCTTCCAGCTCTCACCACAGGGCCACAGCCCTTTCCACAAGGCTTAAGGGCCTATCCATGGAGCCACAGACCTTTCCACAGTGCCACAACACCTTCCAGCTCTCTCCACAGGACAAGAAGCTCTCTTTACCGGGCCATAGCTCACCTCCACAAGGCCAAATGCACTTTCCACACGGTCACAACTCCCAACAGCTCTCTCCACAGAGTCACAGGGCATGTCTGCAGGGCACAAGCCCCCTCTTCAAGGCCAAAAGGCCTTTCTACATGGCCATAGTCATTTCCATAGGGCACGAGCCCCTCCAGCTCTCTCCACAGGGCAACGGACCCCTATACAGGGTCACAGGCCTTTCCACAGGGCCACAACACCTTCAGCTCTCTCCACAGGACCACAGGCTCCTACTGGGCCACAGGCCTTTCCACAGTGCCACAAGCCCCTCCAGCTCTCTCCACAGGCAATCATGTTGCATGTTGTTTACTGAAAAGGACTTCATAGGCCCAAATCTTACTCCAGAGCCTTCCACAGGCCTCTCCAGCCCGCTCCACATGGCCTTTACCTCAGGCCACAACTCCCTCCAGCTCTCTTTACATCACCACATGCCCCTCTGCGGGGCCACAGACCCCTATACAGGGTCACAGGCCTTTCCACAGGGCCTCAACCCCTTCAGCTGTCTCCACAGGACCACAGGCTTTTCCACAGCCCACAACTCCTTCCAGCTCTCACCACACGGCCACAGCCCCTTCCACAAGGCTAAAGGGCCTATCCATAGGGCCACAGACCTTTCCACAGGGCCACAACACCCTCCAGCTCTCTCCACAGGACAAGAAGCTCTCTTTACAGGGCCATAGCTCACCTCCACAGGGCCAAATGCACTTTCCACACGGCCACAACTCCCAACAGCTCTCTCCACAGAGTCACAGGGCCCGTCTGCAGGGAACAAGCCCCCTCTTCAAGGCCAAAAGGCCTTTCTACATGGCCATAGTCATTTCCATAGGGCACGAGCCCCTCCAGCTCTCTCCACAGGGCAATGGACCACTATACAGGGTCAGAGGCCTTTCCACAGGGCCACAACACCTTCAGCTCTCTCCACAGGACCACAGGCTCCTACTGGGCCACAGGCCTTTCCACAGTGCCACAAGCCCCTCCAGCTCTCTCCACAGGCAATCATGTTGCATGTTGTTTACTGCAAAGGACTTCATAGGCCCAAATCTTACTCCAGAGCCTTCCACAGGCCTCTCCAGCCCGCTCCACATGGCCTTTTCCTCAGGCCACAACTCCCTCCAGCTCTCTTTACATCGCCACATGCCCCTCTGCGGGGCCACAGACCCCTATACAGGGTCACAGGCCTTTCCACAGGGCCTCAACCCCTTCAGCTGTCTCCACAGGACCACAGGCTTCTCCACAGCCCACGACTCCTTCCAGCTCTCACCACAGGGCCACAGTCCCTTCCACAAGGCTAAAGGGCCTATCCATAGGGCCACAGACCTTTCCACAGGGCCACAAAACCCTCCAGCTCTCTCCACAGGACAAGAAGCTCTCTTTACATTGCCATAGCTCACCTCCACAAGGCCAAATGCACTTTCCACACGGCCACAACTCCCAACAGCTCTCTCCACAGAGTCACAGGGCACGTCTGCAGGGCACAAGCCCCCTCTTCAAGGCCAAAAGGCATTTCTACATGGCCATAGTCATTTCCATAGGGCACGAGCCCCTCCAGCTCTCTCCACAGGGCAACGGACCCCTATACAGGGTCACAGGCCTTTCCACAGGGCCTCAACCCGTTCAGCTGTCTCCACAGGACCACAGGCTTTTCCACAGCCCACAACTCCTTCCAGCTCTCACCACAGGGCCACAGCCCTTTCCACAAGGCTAAAGGGCCTATCCATAGGGCCAGAGGCCTTTCCACAGTGCCACAAGCCCCTCCAGCTCTCTCCACAGACAATCATGTTGCATGTTGTTTACTGCAAAGGACTTCATAGGCCCAAATCTTACTCCAGAGCCTTCCACAGGCCTCTCCAGCCCGCTCCACATGGCCTTTTCCTCAGGCTACAACTCCCTCCAGCTCTCTTTACATCGCCACATGCCCCTCTGCGGGGCCACAGACCCCTATACAGGGTCACAGGCCTTTCCACAGGGCCTCAACCACTTCAGCTCTCTCCACAGCACCATTGCCTACTTCTGCCGGGCCACAAGCCTTTCCACAGAGCCACAATCCCCTCCAACTCTTCTCCACAGGACAACAACCTCTCTTTACAGGGCCATAGCTCCCCTCCACAGGGCCAAATGCACTTTCTGCACGGCCACAGCCCCCTTTAGCTCTCTCCACAGAGACACAAGGCCCGTATGCAGGGCACAAGCCCCCTCTTCAAGGCCAAAAGGCCTTTCTACATGGCCATAGTCATTTCCATAGGGCACGAGCACCTCCAGCTCTCTCCACAGGGCAACGGACCCCTATACAGGGTCACAGGCCTTTCCACAGGGCCACAACACCTTCAGCTCTCTCCACTGGACCACAGGCTCCTACCCGGCCACACGCCTTTCCACAGTGCTACAAGTCCCTCCAGCTCTCTCCACAGGCAATCATGTTGCATGATGTTTGCCGCAAAAAGACTTCATAGGCCCAAATCTTACTTCAGACCCTTCCACAGGCCCCACCAGCCCGCTCTACATGGCCTTTTCCGCAGGCCACAACTCCCTCCTGCTCTCTTTACATCGCTACATGCCCCTCTGCGGGGCCACAGACCCCTATACAGGGTCACAGGCCTTTCCACAGGGCCTCAACCCCTTCAGCTCTCTCCACAGTACCACTGGCTCATTCTGCCGAGCCACAAGCATTTCCACAGGGCCACAATCCCCTCAAACTCTTCTCCACAGGACAACAAGCTAACTTTACAGGGCCATAGCTCCCTTCCTCATAGCCAGCCCTCATGGTGTTTGTGTTATTAAAGAAAAAAAAAATTTGAGGGCTGGCTAGAGGCAGCCGTGGACACACGATAGCCAGCCCTCATGGTGTTTGTGTTATTAAAGAAAAAAAAAATTGAGGGCTGGCTAGAGGCAGCCGTGGACACATGATAGCCAGCCCTCATGGTGTTTGTGTTATTTAAGAAAAAAAAAATTGGGGGGCTGGCTAGAGGCAGCCGTGAACACACGATAGCCAGCCCTCATGGTGTTTGTGTTATTAAAGAAAAAAAAAATTGGGGGGCTGGCTAGAGGCAGCCGTGGACACACGATAGCCAGCCCTCATGGTGTTTGTGTTATTAAAGAAAAAAAAAATTGGGGGGCTGGCTAGAGGCAGCCGTGAACACACGATAGCCAGCCCTCATGGTGTTTGTGTTATTAAAGAAAAAAAAAATTGGGGGGCTTGCTAGAGGCAGCCGTGGACACACGATAGCCAGCACTCATGCTGTTTGTGTTATTAAAGAAAAAAAAAATTGGGGGGCTGGCTAGAGGCAGCCGTGGACACATGATAGCCAGCCCTCATGGTGTTTGTGTTATTAAAGAAAAAAAAATTTGAGGGCTGGCTTGAGGCAGCCGTGGACACACGATAGCTAGCCCTCATGGTGTTTGTGTCATTAAAGAAAAAAAAAATTGGGGGGCTGGCTAGAGGCAGCCGTGAACACACGATAGCCAGCCCTCATGGTGTTTGTGTTATTAAAGAAAAAAAAATTTGAGGGCTGGCTAGAGGCAGCCGTGAACACAATGCTTCATTTCTGCATCGTGGTTACATAGCCTTAGTGTTATTAAAGCAAAAAAAATTTGAGAGTTGGCTATAGACATTATATGCCCAATATGAGGGCTGGCTGCAGGTAATCCAGGACAACCAGCAGCAAGCTCTCATGCTTGCGTGCACATTAGAAAGAGAAACATCGCCATCTGGTGTTTTTCCAATCCTACAATAAAAAATTAAAAAGTTGGACAACATTGCCACCCGGTGGAGTTTCCTCAGAACACACTATGTCAAGAAAAAAGTCAATGAGGGCTGGCTATTGGTCAATCAGGTAAGTGATTTAGCCAGCTCTAATGTTACATTTTTTTGCATTTTTATTGCGTAGACCCCCTCAGGAGCGATATTTCAGGCCGCAGAGCGTGCAGTTTCGAGCAGAAATTTTGCCTTAACCCTGAAAAAAATTTAGCGCATCCCACCGCGTGCGTAAGCGTCCCAAATGCCAAAAAACAAATTTCCCCCATCAGTCCCTATATATTACTATAGTACAGAAGGTCATACTACCATATTGACTCTTTAATCCAGTTCCAATGTATCAAGGTCAAGCCTGTTGCACAAATGCAACAAATGTTGCATTCCGGCAACAAAAGTCGGCCATCTTGTGTCCCGTTTGCAACAAAAGGTCAACTTTTGTTGCCTTTCGGCAACATTTCAGGTCAAGCCTGTTGCAAACGGGACACGAAGCCTCTGATTTTGACCAAAGGTGCACCTCATGGGGCTCCACGTGCATACCGCATGTCATGGGGCCCCACGTGCATGACGCATGTTATGGGTGCCCCAAATGCATGCCGCATGTCATGGGGGCCAAAAATGAATGCCACATGTCATGGGGGCCACACGTGCATGACACATGTCATGGGGGCTCCACGTGCATGCCACATTTCATTGGGGGCCCAAATGCATGCTGCATGTCAGAGGCCACAAATGCATGCTGCATGTCATGGGGCCCCACATGCATGCCCCATGTCTTGGGGGCCTCAAATGCATGCTGCACGTGATGGGGGACCCAAATGCATGGCACATGTCATGGTAGCCGACACGCATGCCGCATGTCATGGGGGCCCCAAATACGTGCCACATGTCATGGGGGCCCCACATGCATGGTGCATGTCATAGGGGCCCCACATGCATGCCGCATGTCATGGGGCCCCACATGCATGCCGCATGTCATGGGGGCCTCAAATGTATGCTGCATGTCATGGGGGCCCCAAATGCATGCCGCATGTCATGGGGTCCCCACATGCATTCCACATGTCATGGGGGCTCTACATCCATGCCGCATGTCATGAGGGCACCAAGTGCATGCCGCATGTCATGGGGGCCCCAAATGCATGCTACATGTCATGGGGGCTCCAAATGAATGCCGCATGTCATGGGGGCCCCAAATGCATGCCACGTGACATGGGGGCCCCACGTGCTTGACGCTTGTCATGGGGGCCCCACATGCATGCCGCATGTCTTGAGTACCCCAAATGCATGTCGCATGTCATTTGGGCCCCACATGCATGACGCATGTCATGCTGGCCCCAAATGCATTCTACATATCATGGAGGCCCCACGTCCATGCCGCATGTCATGGGGGCCCCAAATGCAAGCCGCCTGTCATGGGGGCCAAAAAAGCATTCCGCATGTCAAGGGGACCCCAAATGCATGCCTCATGTGATGGGGGCCCCAAATGCATGCTGCGTGTCTTGGGAACCCCAAATGCATGTCGCATGTCATGTGGCCCCACGTGCATGCCGCATGTCATGGGGACCCATGTGCATGCCGAATGTCATGGGGGTACCACGTGCATGCCACATATCATGGGGTCCCCACATGCATGCCGCATGTCATGGGGGCCCCAAATGCAAAGTGCATGTCCTGGGGGCCTCACGTGCATACCGCATGTCATGGGGACCCCCAAAGCTTGACTCATGTCATGGGGGCCCCAAATGCATACTGCATGTCATGGGAGCTCCACATGCATGCCGCATGTCATGTGGCCCCACGTGCATGCCGCATGTCATGGGGGCCCTAAATGCATGCAGCATGTCAAGGGGGCCCCAAATGCATGCCCCATGTCATGGGGGCCCCACGTGCATGCCGCAAGTCATGGGGGCCCAAATGCATGCCGCATTTCATAGGGGCCACAAATGCCTGCCGCATTTCATGGGGGCCCCACGTGCATGCCGCATGTCATGGCGTCTCCACTTGCATGCCGCATTTATTGGTTGCCCCTCATGCATGCCGCATGTGAAGGGTACCCCAAATGCATGTCACATGTCGGGGGGGGGGGCCCAAATGCATGCCGCATGTCATGGGGGCCCCAAATGCATGCCACATGTCATCGGGACCCCAAATACTTGCCACATGTCAGGGGGCCCCACATGCATGCCGCATTTCATGGGTGCCCCACATGCATGCCGCATTTCATGGGGGCCCCAAATGCATGCCCCATGTCATGGGGGGCCCACGTGCATGCTGCATGTCATGGGGTCCCCAAATGCATGCCGCATGTCATGGGGTCCCCAAATGCATGCCGCATGTCAAGGGGGCCCCAAATGTATGCCGCATGTCATGGGGGCCCCACGTTCATGCCGCATGTCATGGGGGACCAAATGCATGCCGCATGTCATGGGGCACCAAATACGTGCCGCATGTCATGAGGGCCCCACATGCATGGCGCATGTCATGAGGGCCCCAAATGCATGCCGCATGCCATGGGGGCCACAAATATGTGCTGCATGTCATGGGGGCCCCACATGCATGCCGCGTGTCATGGGGTCCCCACTTGCATTCCGCATGTCATGGGGGCCCCACATGCATGCCGCATGTCATCAGGGCCATACATGCATGACTCGTGTCATGGGGGCCCCAAACGCATGCCGCATTACATGTGGGCCCTAAATGTATTCCGCATGTCATGCGGGCCCAAATAAGTGCCACATGTCAGGGGGCTCCACATGCATGCCGCATATCATGGGTGCCCCACATGCATGCCACATTTCATGGGGCCCCCAAATGCATGCCCCATGTCATGGGGGGCCCACGTGCATGCCGCATGTCATGGGGTCCCCAAATGCATGCCGCATGTCATAGGGGCCCCACGTGCATACCACATGTCATGGGGGCCCCAAATGCATGCCGCATGTCCTGGGGGCCCCACATGCATGCCTCATGTCATGGGGGACCAAATGCATGTCGCATGTCATGGGGTCAACAAATACGTGCCGCATGTCATGAGGGCCCCACATGCATGGCGCATGTCATGGGGGCCCCAAATGCATGCCGCATGTCATGAGGGCCACAAATATGTGCCGCATTTCATGGGGGCCCAACGTGCATGCCGCATGTCTTTGGGCCCCAAATATTTGCCGCATGTCATGGGGGCCCCACATGCCTGCCATGTGTCATGGGGTCCCCACATGCATTCCGCATGTCATGAGGGCCCCACATGCATGGCGCAAGTCATCGGGGCCACACGTGCATGCCTCGTGTCATGGGGGCCCCAAACGTATGCCTCATTACACGGGGGCCCCAAGTGCATGCTGCATGTCATGGGGACCCCAAATGCATGCCGCATGTCATGGGGACCCTAAATGTATGCCGCATGTCATGGGGGCCCAAAATACGTGCCACATATCAGGGGGCCCCACGTGCATGCCGCATGTCATGGGTGCCCCACATGCATACTGCATTTCATGGGGTCCCAAATGCATGCCCCATGTCATGGGGGGCCCACGTGCATGCCGCAAGTCATGGGGTCCCCAAATGCATGCCTCATGTCATGGGGTCCCTAAATGCATGCCGCATGTCAAGGGGGCCCCAAATGTATGCCGCATGTCATGGGGGCGCCACGTACATGACGCATGTCATGGGGGCCCCAAATACGTGCTGCATGTCATGAGGGCCCCACATGCATGGCGCATGTCATGGGGGCCCCATAGGCATGCCGCATGTCATGGGGGCCACAAATATGTGCCGCATGTCATGGGGGCCCAACGTGCATGCCGCATGTCTTGGGGCCCCAAATATTAGCCGCAAGTCGTGGGAGCCCCACATGCATGCCACGTGTCATGGGGTCCCCACGTGCATTCCGCATGTCATGGGGGTTCCACATGCATGCCGCATGTCATGGGGGCCCCATGTGCATGTCACATTTCATGGGGGCCCCAAATGTATGCCGCATGTCATGAGAGCCTCAAATGTATGCCGCATGTCATGGAGGCCCCAAATGTATGCCGCATGTCATGGGGGCCCCAAATACATGCCGTATGTCATGGGGGCCCCCGTGTGTGCCGCATGTCATGGGGGCCACAAATACATGTCGCATGTTTTGGGGCCCCCAAATACGTGCCGCATGTCATGGGGGCCCCACGTGCTTGCCGCATGTTATGGAGTCCCCAAATGCATGCCGCCTGTTATGGGGGCCCCACGAGCATGCCGCATTTCCTTGGGGACCCTAAATGCATGCTACATGTCAGGGGCTCCAAATGCTTGCTGCATGTCATGGAAGCCCCAAATACATGCCGCTTGTAATGGGGGTGCCAAATGCATGGCGCATGTCATAGGGGCCCCACATGCATGCCACATATCATGAGGGCAACACGTGCATGCCGCATGTAATGGGGGCCCCACATGCAAGCTGGGTGTTATTGGGGCCCAAATGCATGCCGCATGTCATGGGGGCCCCACATACATGGCGCATGTCATGGGGGCCCCAAATGCATGCCGCATGTCAAGGGGGCCCCAAATTTTTGCCTCATGTCATCGGGGCCCCACATGCATGCTGGTTGTCATGGGGGCCCAAATGCATGCCGCATGTCATGGGGGCCCATGTGCATGCCGCATGTCATGGGGGACCAAATGCATGGCGCATGTTATGGGGGCCCCACGTGCATGCCGCTTGTCTTAGGGGCCCCAAGTACGTGCCGCATAATGGGGTCCCACATGCATGGTGCGTGTCATGGGGGCCCCACATGCATGCCGCATGTCATGACATGCGGCATGCATGTGGGACCCCCATGACACGTGGCATGCATGTGGCCCCCAAATTCATGCTGCATGTCATGGGGGCCCCAATTGCATGACCCATGTTATGGAGGCTGCACATGCATGCCACATTTCATGGGGGCCACAAATGCATGCCGCATGTCATTTGGGCCCCAAAAGTATGCTGCATATCATGGGGGGCCCCAAATAGGTGCCGCATGTCATGAGGGCCCCACATGCATGGCGCATGTCATGGGGGCCCCAAATGCATGCCGCATGTTATGGGGGCCGCAAATATGTGCTGCATGTCATGTGGGCCCCAAATATGTGCCAAATGTCAAGAGGGCCCCACATGAATGTCGCGTGTCATGGGAGCCCCAAATGCTTGCCGCATGTCATTTCGTCCCCACATGCATGCCACAGGTCATGGGGGCCCCACATACATGCCGCATGTCATGGGGCCCCACATGCATGCCGCATGTCATGGGGGCCTCAAATGTATGCTGCATGTCATGGGGGCCCCAAATGCATGCCGCATGTCATGGGGTCCCCACTTGCATTCCACATGTCATGGGGGCTCTACATCCATGCCGCATGTCATGAGGGCACCAAGTGCTTGCCGCATGTCATGGGGGCCCCAAATGCATGCCGCATGTCATGGGGGCTCCAAATGAATGCCGCATGTCATGGGGGCCCCAAATGCATGCCACGTGACATGGGGGCCCCACGTGCTTGACGCTTGTCATGGGGGCCCCACATGCATGCCGCATGTCTTGAGTACCCCAAATGCATGTCGCATGTCATTTGGGCCCCACATGCATGACGCATGTCATGCTGGCCCCATATGCATTCTACATATCATGGAGGCCCCACGTCCATGCCGCATGTCATGGGGGCCCCAAATGCAAGCCGCCTGTCATGGGGGCCAAAAAAGCATTCCGCATGTCAAGGGGACCCCAAATGCATGCCTCATGTGATGGGGGCCCCAAATGCATGCTGCGTGTCTTGGGAACCCCAAATGCATGTCGCATGTCATGTGGCCCCACGTGCATGCCGCATGTCATGGGGACCCATGTGCATGCCGAATGTCATGGGGGTACCACGTGTATGCCACATATCATGGGGTCCCCACATGCATGCCGCATGTCATGGGGGCCCCAAATGCAAAGTGCATGTCATGGGGGCCTCACGTGCATACCGCATGTCATGGGGACCCCCAAAGCTTGACTCATGTCATGGGGGCCTCAAATGCATACTGCATGTCATGGGAGCTCCACATGCATGCCGCATGTCATGTGGCCCCACGTGCATGCCGCATGTCATGGGGGCCCTAAATGCATGCAGCATGTCAAGGGGGCCCCAAATGCATGCCCCATGTCATGGGGGCCCCACGTGCATGCCGCAAGTCATGGGGGCCCAAATGCATGCCGCATTTCATAGGGGCCACAAATGCCTGCCGCATTTCATGGGGGCCCCACGTGCATGCCGCATGTCATGGCGTCTCCACTTGCATGCCACATTTATTGGTTGCCCCTCATGCATGCCGCATGTCAAGGGTACCCCAAATGCATGTCACATGTCAGGGGGGGCCCAGATGCATGCCGCATGTCATGGGGGCCCCAAATGCATGCCACATGTCATCGGGACCCCAAATACTTGCCACATGTCAGGGGGCCCCACATGCATGCCGCATTTCATGGGTGCCCCACATGCATGCCGCATTTCATGGGGGCCCCAAATGCATGCCCCATGTCATGGGGGGCCCACGTGCATGCTGCATGTCATGGGGTCCCGAAATGCATGCCGCATGTCATGGGGTCCCCAAATGCATGCCGCATGTCAAGGGGGCCCCAAATGTATGCCGCATGTCATGGGGGCCCCACGTTCATGCCGCATGTCATGGGGGACCAAATGCATGCCGCATGTCATGGGGGCACCAAATACGTGCCGCATGTCATGAGGGCCCCACATGCATGGCGCATGTCATGAGGGCCCCAAATGCATGCCGCATGCCATGGGGGCCACAAATATGTGCTGCATGTCATGGGGGCCCCACATGCATGCCGCGTGTCATGGGGTCCCCACTTGCATTCCGCATGTCATGGGGGCCCCACATGCATGCCGCATGTCATCAGGGCCATACATGCATGACTCGTGTCATGGGGGCCCCAAACGCATGCCGCATTACATGTGGGCCCTAAATGTATTCCGCATGTCATGCGGGCCCCAAATAAGTGCCACATGTCAGGGGGCTCCACATGCATGCCGCATATCATGGGTGCCCCACATGCATGCCACATTTCATGGGGCCCCCAAATGCATGCCCCATGTCATGGGGGGCCCACGTGCATGCCGCATGTCATGGGGTCCCCAAATGCATGCCGCATGTCATAGGGGCCCCACGTGCATACCACATGTCATGGGGGCCCCAAATGCATGCCGCATGTCCTGGGGGCCCCACATGCATGCCTCATGTCATGGGGGACCAAATGCATGTCGCATGTCATGGGGGCAACAAATACGTGCCGCATGTCATGAGGGCCCCACATGCATGGCGCATGTCATGGGGGCCTCAAATGCATGCCGCATGTCATGAGGGCCACAAATATGTGCCGCATTTCATGGGGGCCCAACGTGCATGCCGCATGTCTTTGGGCCCCAAATATTTGCCGCATGTCATGGGGGCCCCACATGCCTGCCATGTGTCATGGGGTCCCCACATGCATTCCGCATGTCATGAGGGCCCCACATGCATGGCGCAAGTCATCGGGGCCACACGTGCATGCCTCGTGTCATGGGGGCCCCAAACGCATGCCTCATTACACGGGGGCCCCAAGTGCATGCTGCATGTCATGGGGACCCCAAATGCATGCCGCATGTCATGGGGACCCTAAATGTATGCCGCATGTCATGGGGGCCCAAAATACGTGCCACATATCAGGGGGCCCCACGTGCATGCCGCATGTCATGGGTGCCCCACATGCATGCTGCATTTCATGGGGTCCCAAATGCATGCCCCATGTCATGGGGGGCCCACGTGCATGCCGCAAGTCATGGGGTCCCCAAATGCATGCCTCATGTCATGGCGTCCCTAAATGCATGCCGCATGTCAAGGGGGCCCCAAATGTATGCCGCATGTCATGGGGGCGCCACGTACATGACGCATGTCATGGGGGCCCCAAATACGTGCTGCATGTCATGAGGGCCCCACATGCATGGCGCATGTCATGGGGGCCCCAAAGGCATGCCGCATGTCATGGGGGCCACAAATATGTGCCGCATGTCATGGGGGCCCAACGTGCATGCCGCATGTCTTGGGGCCCAAAATATTTGCCGCAAGTCGTGGGAGCCCCACATGCATGCCACGTGTCATGGGGTCCCCACGTGCATTCCGCATGTCATGGGGGTTCCACATGCATGCCGCATGTCATGGGGGCCCCATGTGCATGTCACATTTCATGGGGGCCCCAAATGTATGCCGCATGTCATGAGGGCCTCAAATGCATGCCGCATGTCATGGAGGCCCCAAATGTATGCCGCATGTCATGGGGGCCCCAAATACATGCCGCATGTCATGGGGGCCCCCGTGCGTGCTGCATGTCATGGGGGCCACAAATACATGTCGCATGTTTTGGGGCCCCCAAATACGTGCCGCATGTCATGGGGGCCCCATGTGCTTGCCGCATGTTATGGAGTCCCCAAATGCATGCCGCCTGTCATGGGGACCCCACGAGCATGCCGCATTTCCTTGGGGACCCTAAATGCATGCTACATGTCAGGGGCTCCAAATGCTTGCTGCATGTCATGGAAGCCCCAAATACATGCCGCTTGTAATGGGGGTGCCAAATGCATGGCGCATGTCATAGGGGCCCCACATGCATGCCACATATCATGAGGGCAACACGTGCATGTCGCATGTAATGGGGGCCCCACATGCAAGCTGGGTGTTATTGGGGCCCAAATGCATGCCGCATGTCATGGGGGCCCCACATACATGGCGCATGTCATGGGGGCCCCAAATGCATGCCGCATGTCAAGGGGGCCCCAAATTTTTGCCTCATGTCATCGGGGCCCCACATGCATGCTGGTTGTCATGGGGGCCCAAATGCATGCCGCATGTCATGGGGGCCCATGTGCATGCCGCATGTCATGGGGGACCAAATGCATGGCGCATGTTATGGGGGCCCCACGTGCATGCCGCTTGTCTTAGGGGCCCCAAGTACGTGCCGCATAATGGGGTCCCACATGCATGGTGCGTGTCATGGGGGCCCCACATGCATGCCACATGTCATGACATGCGGCATGCATGTGGGACCCCCATGACACGTGGCATGCATGTGGCCCCCAAATTGATGCTGAATGTCATGGGGGCCCCAATTGCATGACCCATGTTATGGAGGCTGCACATGCATGCCACATTTCATGGGGGCCACAAATGCATGCTGCATGTCATTTGGGCCCCAAAAGTATGCTGCATATCATGGGGGGCCCCAAATACGTGCCGCATGTCATGAGGGCCCCACATGCATGGCGCATGTCATGGGGGCCCCACATGCATGCCGCATGTCATGGGGGCCCCAAATACATGCCGCATGTCATGGGGGCCCCACGTGCTTGGCGCAAGTCATGGGTGCCCCACATGCATGCCACATGTCATCGGGGCCCTAAATGCATGCCGCATGTCATAGGGGCCCCACATGCATGCCGCATGTCACGGAGGCCCCAAATGCATGCCGCATGTCATGGGGATACCAAATGCATGCCGCATGTCATGGGGGCCATAAATGCATGCCGCATGTCATGGGGGGCCCACGTGCATGCCACATGTCATTGGGGGCCCACATGCATGCCGCATGTCATGGGGGCCACACTTGCATGCAGCATGTAATGGGGATCCAAATGCATGACGCATGTCATGGGGGCCCCAAATGCATGCGGCATGTCATAGTGGCCCCACGTGCATACCACATGTCATGGGGGCCCCACATGCATGCCGCATGTCATGGGGGCCCAAATGCATGACGCATGTCATGGATGCTCCACGTGCATGCCGCATGTAATGGGGCCCCCAAATTCATGTTGCATGTCATAGGGGCCCCACGTGCATTCCGCATGTCATGGGGCCCCCAAATTCATGTTGCATGTCATAGGGGCCCCACGTGCATTCCGCATGTCATGGGGCCCCCAAATGCATGCCGCATGTCATGGGGGCCCCACGTGCATGCAGCATGTCTTGGGGCCCACAAATGCATGCCGCATGTCATAGGGGCCCCACATGCATGGCGCATTTCATGGGGGCCCTACATGCATGCCGCATGTCATGGGGGCCCCAAATGCATGCCTCATGTCATGGGGGCCCCAAATGCATGCCGCATGTCATAGTGGTTTCCAAATGCATGCTGCATGTCATGAGGGGCCCACGTGCATGCCGCAAGTCATGGGGCCCCCAAATGCATGCCACATATCATGGGGGCCCCACGTGCATGCTGCATATATTGGGGGCCCCAAATGCATGCCACATGTCATGGCGGCCCCGCTTGCATGCAGCATGTCATTGGGGCCCCGCAGGCATTCCGCATGTCATGGGGGCCCCACGTACATGCTGCATGTCATTGGGGCCCCACGTGCTTGCCGCATTTAATGGGGGACGCAAATGCATGCATGCCGCATGTCATTGGGGCCCCGCAGGCATTCCGCATGTCATGGGGGCCTCACGTGCATTCCGCATGTCATGGGGGCCCCACGTACATGCTGCATGTCATTGGGGCCCCACGTGCTTGCCGCATGTCATGGGGCCCCCCAAAAGCAGGCCGCATGTCACAGGGGTCCCACATGCATGCCGCATGTCATGGGGGCCCCAAATGCATGCCGCATGTCATAGTGGCCCCAAATGCATGCTGCATGTCATGAGGGCCCCACGTGCATGCCGCATGTCATAGGGGCCCCACGTGCATGCCGCATGTCATGGGGGCCCCACATGCATGCCGCATGTCATGGGGGATCCAAACTCATGCTGCATGTCATTGGGGCCCCAAGCGTATGCCGCATGTCATGGAGGCCCCATGTGCATGCCACATGTAATGGGAGCCACAAATGCATGCGGCATGTCATAGGGGCCCCACGTGCATGCCGCATGTCTCGGGCACCCCAAATTCATGCCGCATGTCATAGGGGCCCCACGTGCATGGCGCAAATCATGGGTGCCCCACATGCATGCCGCATGTCATCGGGGCCCCAAATGCATGCCGCATGTCATAGGGGCCCCACATGCATGCCGCATTTCATGGGGGCCCCAAATGCATGCCGCATGTCATGGGGCCCCAAATGCATGTCGCATGTCATGGGGGACGCACATGCATGCTGCATGTCATGGGGGCCCCAAATGCATGCCGCATGTCATGGGGCCCCCCAAATGCATGCAGCATGTCTTGGTGCCCACAAATGCATGCCGCATGTCATAGGGGCCCCACATGCATGGCACATTTCATGGGCCCCCCACATGCATGCGCATGTCATGGGGGCCTCAAATGCGTGCCGCATATCCTGGGGGCCCCAAATGCATGCCGCATGTCATAGGGGCCCACATGCATGCCGCATGTCATGGGGGCACCACTTGCATGCAGCATGTAATGGGGGCACCACTTGCATGCAGCATGTAATGGGGGATCCAAATGCATGACGCATGTCATGGGGGTCCCACATGCATGCCGCATGTCATGGGGGCCCACATGCATGCCGCATGTCATGGGGGCACCACTTGCATGCAGCATGTAATGGGGGATCCAAATGCATGACGCATGTCAAGGGGGCCCCACGTGCATGCCGCATGTCATGGGGACCCACATTCATGCCGCATGTCATGGAGGCCCCCATGACATGCGACAAGCATTTGGGCCCCACATGCATGCCGCATGCCATGGGGCCCCCACATGCATGCCGCATGTCATGGGGCCCAAATGCTTGCCGCATGTCATGGAGGCCATAAATGGATGCCGCATGTCATGGGAGCCCCACATGCATGCCACATGTCATGGGGGCCCCAAATGAATGTTGCATGTCAAGGGGGCCCCACATGCATGCCGCATGTCATGGGGACCCCACATGCATGCCGCATGTCATGGGGCCCCACATGCATGCCGCATGTCTCAGGTACCCCAAATGCATGCAGCATGTCATGCATGTCCCAAATGCATGCCGCATGTCATGGGGGCCCCACATGCATGCCGCATGTCATGGGGGCCCCACATGCATGCCGCATGTCATGGGGGCCCCAAATACATGCCGCATGTCATAGGGGCCCCACATGCATGGCACATTTCATGGGCCCCCCACATGCATGCGCATGTCATGGGGGCCTCAAATGCGTGCCGCATATCATGGGGTCCCCAAATGCATGCCGCATGTCATGGGGGCCCCAAATACATGCCGCATGTCATGGAGGCCCCACGTGCTTGGCGCAAGTCATGGGTGCCCCACATGCATGCCGCATGTCATCGGGGCCCTAAATGCATGCCGCATGTCATAGGGGCCCCACGTGCTTGGCGCTAGTCATGGGTGCCCCACATGCATGCCGCATGTCATCGGGGCCCTAAATGCATGCCGCATGTATTGGTGCCCACAAATGCATGCCGCATGTCATAGGGGCCCCACATGCATGGCACATTTCATGGGCCCCCCACATGCATGCGCATGTCATGGGGGCCTCAAATGCGTGCCGCATATCATGGGGGCCCCAAATGCATGCCACATGTCATGGGGGCCCACATGCATGCCGCATGTCATGGGGGCACCACTTGCATGCAGCATGTAATGGGGGCACCACTTGCATGCAGCATGTAATGGGGGATCCAAATGCATGACGCATGCCATGGGGCCCCCACATGCATGCCGCATGTCATGGGGGCCCAAATGCTTGCCGCATGTCATGGGGGCCATAAATGGATGCCGCATGTCATGGGAGCCCCACATGCATGCCACATGTCATGGGGGCCCCAAATGAAGGTTGCATGTCAAGGGGGCCCCACGTGCATGCCGCATGTCATGGGGACCCCACACGCATGCCGCATGTCATGGGGGCCCCACATGCATGCCGCATGTCTCAGGTACCCCAAATGCATGCAGCATGTTACGCATGCCCCAAATGCATGCCGCATGTCATGGGGGCCCCACATGCATGCCGCATGTCATGGGGGCCCCACATGCATGCCGCATGTCATGGGGGCCCCAAATACATGCCGCATGTCATGGGGGCCCCACGTGTTTGGCGCAAGTCATGGGTGCCCCACATGCATGCCGCATGTCATCGGGGCCCTAAATGCATGCTGCATGTCATAGGGGCCCCACATGCATGACGCATGTCATGGGGCCCCCACATGCATGCCGCATGTCAAGGGGACCCCACGTGCATGCCGCATGTCATGGGGACCCCAAATGCATGCCGCATGTCATGGGGGCCATAAATGCATGCCGCATGTCATGGGGGCCCAACGTGCATGCCGCATGTATTGTGGGCCCCAAATTCATGCTGCATGTCACGAGGGCCCTGCATGCATGCCGCATGTCATGGGGGCCCCGCAGGCATTCCGCATGTCATGGGGGGCCCAAATGCATGCAGCATGTCATGGGGTCCCCACGTGCATGCCGCATGTAATGGGGGATTCAAATGCATGCCGCATGTCATGGGGGTCCCACGTGCATGCCGCATGTCATGGGGATTCAAATGTATGCCGCATGGCTTGGGGGTCCCACATGCATGCTGCATGTCATGGGGGCCCCAAATGCATGCGTCAAGTCATGGGAGCCCCACATGCATGCCGCATGTCATGGGGGCCCAAATGCTTGCCGCATGTCATGGGGGCCATAAATGCATGCTGCATGTCATGGGGGCCCAACGTGCATGCCGCATGTATTGGGGGCCCCAAATTCATGCCGCATGTCATGGGGGCCCCGCAGGCATTCCGCATGTCATGGGGGCCCCAAATGCATGCCGCATGTCATGGGGGCCCCACGTGCATGCCGCATATCATGGGGGCGCCAAATGCATGCCGCATGTCATAGTGGCCCCAAATGCATGCTGCATGTCATGACGGGCCCACGTGCATGCCGCATGTCATGGGGGCCCCAAATGCATGGCTCAAGTCATGGGGGCCCCAAATGCATGACACATATCATGGGGGCCCCACGTGCATGCTGCATATATTGGGGCCCCAAATGCATGCCACATGTCATGAGGGCCCCGCTTGCATGCTGCATGTCATTGGGGCCCTGCAGGCATTCCGCATGTCATGGGGGCCTCACATGCATTCCGCATGTCATGGGGGCTCCACGTGCATGCTGCATGTCATTGGGGCCCCACGTGCTTGCCGCATGTCATGGGGCCCCACGTGCATGCCTCATGTCACGGGGGCCACAAATGTATGCCGCATGTCATGGGGGCCCCACGTGCATGCCGCATGTCATGGGGCCCCCACATGCATGCCACATTTCATGGGGGACCCAAATGCATGCATGCCGCATGTCATTGGGGCCCCAAATGCATGCCGCATGTCATAGGGGCCCCACATGCATGGCACATGTCATGGGGGCCCCAAACGCATGCCTCATTACACGGGGGCCCCAAGTGCATGCTGCATGTCATGGGGACCCCAAATGCATGCCGCATGTCATGGGGACCCTAAATGTATGCCGCATGTCATGGGGGCCCAAAATACGTGCCACATATCAGGGGGCCCCACGTGCATGCCGCATGTCATGGGTGCCCCACATGCATGCTGCATTTCATGGGGTCCCAAATGCATGCCCCATGTCATGGGGGGCCCACGTGCATGCCGCAAGTCATGGGGTCCCCAAATGCATGCCTCATGTCATGGGGTCCCTAAATGCATGCCGCATGTCAAGGGGGCCCCAAATGTATGCCGCATGTCATGGGGGCGCCACGTACATGACGCATGTCATGGGGGCCCCAAATACGTGCTGCATGTCATGAGGGCCCCACATGCATGGCGCATGTCATGGGGGCCCCAAAGGCATGCCGCATGTCATGGGGGCCACAAATATGTGCCGCATGTCATGGGGGCCCAACGTGCATGCCGCATGTCTTGGGGCCCCAAATATTTGCCGCAAGTCGTGGGAGCCCCACATGCATGCCACGTGTCATGGGGTCCCCACGTGCATTCCGCATGTCATGGGGGCTCCACATGCATGCCGCATGTCATGGGGGCCCCATGTGCATGTCGCATTTCATGGGGGCCCCAAATGTATGCCGCATGTCATGAGGGCCCCAAATGCATGCCGCATGTCATGGAGGCCCCAAATGTATGCCGCATGTCATGGGGGCCCCAAATACATGCCGCATGTCATGGGGGCCCCCGTGCGTGCCGCATGTCATGGGGGCCACAAATACATGTCGCATGTTTTGGGGCCCCCAAATACGTGCCGCATGTCATGGGGGCCCCACGTGCTTGCCGCATGTTATGGAGTCCCCAAATGCATGCCGCCTGTCATGGGGGCCCCACGAGCATGCCGCATTTCCTTGGGGACCCTAAATGCATGCTACATGTCAGGGGCTCCAAATGCTTGCTGCATGTCATGGAAGCCCCAAATACATGCCGCTTGTAATGGGGGCGCCAAATGCATGGCGCATGTCATATGGGCCCCACATGCATGCCACATATCATGAGGGCAACACGTGCATGCCGCATGTAATGGGGGCCCCACATGCAAGCTGGGTGTTATTGGGGCCCAAATGCATGCCACATGTCATGGGGGCCCCACATACATGGCGCATGTCATGGGGGCCCCAAATGCATGCCGCATGTCAAGGGGGCCCCAAATTTTTGCCTCATGTCATCGGGGCCCCACATGCATGCTGGTTGTCATGGGGGCCCAAATGCATGCCGCATGTCATGGGGGCCCATGTGCATGCCGCATGTCATGGGGGACCAAATGCATGGCGCATGTTATGGGGGCCCCACGTGCATGCCGCTTGTCTTAGGGGCCCCAAGTACGTGCCGCATAATGGGGTCCCACATGCATGGTGCGTGTCATGGGGGCCCCACATGCATGCCGCATGTCATGACATGCGGCATGCATGTGGGACCCCCATGACACGTGGCATGCATGTGGCCCCAAAA
The DNA here is from genome assembly GCF_046119375.1 of Phyllobates terribilis. Taxonomy (NCBI): domain Eukaryota; kingdom Metazoa; phylum Chordata; class Amphibia; order Anura; family Dendrobatidae; genus Phyllobates; species Phyllobates terribilis. The sequence continues at coordinate 150,482 of NW_027364203.1, read as the reverse complement.
TTCATGCTGCATGTCATGGGGGCCCCAATTGCATGACCCATGTTATGGAGGCTGCACATGCATGCCACATTTCATGGGGGCCACAAATGCATGCCGCATGTCATTTGGGCCCCAAAAGTATGCTGCATATCATGGGGGGCCCCAAATACGTGCCGCATGTCATGAGGGCCCCACATGCATGGCGCATGTCATGGGGGCCCCAAATGCATGCCGCATGTTATGGGGGCCGCAAATATGTGCTGCATGTCATGTGGGCCCCAAATATGTGCCAAATGTCAAGAGGGCCCCACATGAATGTCGCGTGTCATGGGAGCCCCAAATGCTTGCCGCATGTCATTTCGTCCCCACATGCATGCCACAGGTCATGGGGGCCCCACATACATGCCGCGTGTCATGGGAGCCCCAAATGCATGCCCCCTTTCATGAGGGCACCACGTGCATGCCGCATGTCATGGGGGCCCCAAATGCATACCGCATGTCATGGGGGCCCCAAATGCATGCCGCATGTTATGGGGGCCCTAAATGTATGCCGCATGTCATGGCAGCCCCAATACGTGCCACATGTCATGGGGGCCCCACGTGCATGCCGCATGTCATGGGTGCCCCACATGCATGCATCATGTCATGGGGGCTCCAAATGCATGCCTCATGTCATGGCGTCCCCAAAGGCATGCCTCATGTCATGGGGGCCCCACTTGCATGCCACATGTCATAGTGGCCCCACATGCATGCCACGTGTCAAGGGAGCCCCAAATGAATGTCGCATGTCAAGGGGGCCCCATGTGCATGCCGCATGTCATGGGGACCCACATGCATGCAGTATGTCATGGAGGCCCCATGACATGCGACAAGCATTTGGGCCCCACATGCATGCCGCATGCCATGGGCCCCCCAAATGCATGCCGCATGTCATGGGGGCCCCACATGCATGCCGCATGTCATGGGGGCCCAAATGCTTGCCACATGTCATGGGGGCCATAAATGCATGCCGCATGTCATGGGGGCCCCAAATGCATGCCGCATGTCTCAGGTACCCCAAATGCATGCAGCATGTTATGCATGCCGCATGTCATGGGAGCCCAAATGCATGCCGCATGTCATGGGGGCCCCACATGCATGCCGCATGTCATGGGGGCCCCAAATGCATGCCGCATGTCATGGGGGCCCCACGTGCTTGGCGCAAGTCATGGGTGCCCCACATGCATGACGCATGTCATCGGGGCCCCAAATGCATGCCCCATGTCATAGGGGCCCCACATGCATGACGCATGTCATGGGGGCCCCACATGCATGCCGCATGTCATGGGGGCCCAAATGCTTGCCGCATGTCATGGGGGCCAGAAATGCATGCCGCATGTCATAGGGGTCCCACATGCATGGCGCATTTCATGGGGGTCCTACATGCATGCCGCATGTCATGGGGGCCCCAAGTGCATGCCTCATGTCATGGGGGCCCCAAATGCATGCCGCATGTCATAGTGGCCCCAAATGCATGCTGCATGTCATGAGGGGCCCACGTGCATGCCACATGTCATGGGGGCCCCAAATGCATGGCTCAAGTCATGGGGCCCCCAAATGCATGCCACATATCATGGGGGCCCCACGTGCATGCTGCATATATTGGGGCCCCCAAATGCATGCCGCATGTTATGGGGGCCCTAAATGTATGCCGCATGTCATGGCAGCCCCCCAAATGCATGCCGCATGTCATGGGGCCCCACATGCATGCCGCATGTCATGGGGGCCCAAATGCTTGCCACATGTCATGGGGGCCATAAATGCATGCCGCATGTCTCAGGTACCCCAAATGCATGCAGCATGTTATGCATGCCCCAAATGCATGCCGCATGTCATGGGAGCCCAAATGCATGCCACATGTAATGGGGGCCCCACATGCATGCCGCATGTCATGGGGGCCCCAAATGCATGCCGCATGTCATGGGGGCCCCACGTGCTTGGCGCAAGTCATGGGTGCCCCACATGCATGACGCATGTCATCGGGGCCCCAAATGCATGCCGCATGTCATAGGGGCCCCACATGCATGACGCATGTCATGGGGCCCCCACATGCATGCCGCATGTCATGGGGGCACAAATGATTGCCGCATGTCATGGGGGCCAGAAATGCATGCCGCATGTCATAGGGGCCCCACATGCATGGCGCATTTCATGGGGGCCCTACATGCATGCCGCATGTCATGGGGGCCCCAAGTGCATGCCTCATGTCATGGGGGCCCCAAATGCATGCCGCATGTCATAGTGGCCCCAAATGCATGCTGCATGTCATGAGGGGCCCACGTGCATGCCGCATGTCATGGGGGCCCCAAATGCATGGCTCAAGTCATGGGGGCCCCAAATGCATGCCACATATCATGGGGGCCCCACGTGCATGCTGCATATATTGGGGGCCCCAAATGCATGCCACATGTCATGAGGGCCCCGCTTGCATGCCGCATGTCATTGGGCCCCGCAGGCATTCCGCATGTCATGGGGGCTTCACGTGCATGCCGCATGTCATGGGGGCCCAACGTGCATGCCGCATGTATTGGGGTCCCCATCTGCATGCCGCATATCATGGGGCCCCACATGCATGCCACATGTCATGGGGGCCCCACATGCTTTCCGCATTTCATGGGGGACCCAAATGCATGCATACCGCATGTCATTGGGGCCCCGCAGGCATTCCGCATGTCATGGGGGCCTCACATGCATTCCGCATGTCATGGGGGCCCCACGGACATGCTGCATGTCATTGGGGCCCCACGTGCTTGCTGCATGTCATGGGGGCCCCACGTGCATGCCTCATGTCACGGGGGTCACAAATGTATGCCGCATGTCATGGGGGCCCCACGTGCATGCCGCATGTCCTGGGCCCCCCCAAATGCATGCCGCATGTCATAGGGGTCCCACATGCATGCCACATGTCATGGGGGCCCCAAATGCATGCCGCATGTCATAGTGGCCCCAAATGCATGCTGCATGTCATGAGGGCCCCACGTGCATGGCGCATTTCATGGGGGACCCAAATGCATGTCGCATGTCATGGGGGCCCCAAATGCATGGCGCATGTCATGGGGGATCCAAACTCATGCTGCATGTCATTGGGGCCCCAAGCGTATGCCGCATGTCATGGAGGCCCCATGTGCATGCCACATGTAATGGGGGCCCCAAATGCATGCGGCATGTCATAGGGGCCCCACGTGCCTGCCGCATGTCTCGGGCACCCCAAATGCATGCCGCATATAATGGGGCCCCAAATTCATGCCGCAAGTCATGGGGGCCATAAATGCATGCCGCATGTCAAGGGGCCCCCACGTGCATGACGCATTTCATGAGGACCCACATGCATGCCACATGTCATGGAGGCCCCCATGACATGCGGCAAGCATTTGGGCCCCACATGCATTCTGCATGCCATGGGGCCCCCAAATGCATGCCGCATGTCAAGGGGGCCCAACATGCATGTCGCATGTCATGGGGGCCCAAATGCTTGCCGCATGTCATGGGGGCCCACATGCATGCCGCATGTCATGGGGCCCAAAAGCTTGCCGCATGTCATGGGGGCCATAAATGCATGCCGCATGTCATGGGAGCCCCACATGAATGGCGCATGTCAAGGGGGCCCAACGTGCATGCCGCATGTATTGGGGGCCCCAAATTCATGCCGCAAGTCATGAGGGCCCTGCATGCATTCCGCATGTCATGGGGGGCCCAAATGCATGCCGCATGTCATGGGGGTCCCACATGCATGCCGCATGTCATGGGGGCCCCAAATGCATGCATCAAGTCATGGGGCCCCCCAAATGGATGCCGCATTTCATAGGGGCCCCACATGCATGACGCATATCTTGGGGCCCACAAATGCATACCGCATGTCATAGGGGCCCCACATGCATGGCACATGTCATAGGGGCCCCACGTACATGGCTCATGTCATGGGTGCCCCACCTGCATGCCGCATGTCATTGGGGCCCCAATTGCATGCCGCATGCCATAGGGGCCCCACATGCATGGCGCATGTCATGGGGGCCCCAAATGCATGCCGCATGTTATGGGGGCCCTATGTGCATGCCGCATGTCATGGGGGCCCCAAATGCATGCCGCATGTAATGGGGGCCCCACGTGCATGCCACATGTCATGGGGGGGCCCACATGCATGCCGCATGTCATGGGGGCCCCACTTGCATGCATCATGTAATGGTGGTCCCACATGCATGCAGCATGTCATGAGGGCCCCACATGCATGCCGCATGTCATGGGGGTCCCACGTGCATGCTGCATGTCATTGGGGCCCCACGTGCTTGCCGCATGTCACGAGGGCCACAAATGTATGCCGCATGTCATGGGGGCCCCACGTGCATGCCGCATGTCATGGGGCCCCCCAAATGCATGCAGCATGTCATGGGGGCCCCACGTGCATGCCACATGTCATGGGGAGCCCACATGCATGCCGCATATCATAGGGGCCCCACATGCATGGAGCATGTCATGGGGGCCCCACGTGCATGCCGCATGTCATGGGGGATCCAAACTCATACCGCATGTCATTGGGGCCCCAAGCGTATGCCGCATTTCATGGGGGCCCCATGTGCATGCCACATGTAATGTGGCCCCAAAATGCATGCGGCATGTCATAGAGGCCCCACGTGCATGCCGCATGTCTCGGGCACCCCAAATGCATGCAGCATGTTATGGGGCCCCCACGTGCATGCCGCATGTCTCAGGTACCACAAATGCATGCAGCATGTTATGCAGGCCCCAAATGCATGACGCATGTCATGGGGCCCAAATGCATGCCGCATGTCATGGGGGCCCCACATGCATGCCGCATGTCATGGGGGCCCCACATGCAAGCCGCATGTCATGGCGGCTCCACGTGCATGCCGCATTTCATGGGGGACCCAAATGCATGCCGCATGTCATGGGGCCCCCAAATGCATGTCGCATGTCATGGGGGCCCCACGTGCATGCTGCATGTCATGGGGTCCCCAAATGAATGCCTCATGTCATGGTGGCCCCAAATGCATGCCGCATGTCATGGGGCCCCCCAAATGCATGCAACATGTCTTGGGGCCCACAAATGCATGCCGCATGTCATAGGGGCCCCACATGCATGGCGTATTTCATGGGGGCCCCAAATGCGTGCCGCATATCATGGGGGCCCCAAATTCATGCCGCAAGTCATGGGGGCCATAAATGCAAGCTGCATGTCAAGGGGGCCCCACGTGCATGACGCATGTCATGGGGACCCACATGCATGCCGCATGTCATGGAGGCCCCCATGACATGCGGCAAGCATTTGGGCCCCACATGCATGCTGCATGCCATGGGGCCCCCAAATGCATGCCGCATGTCAAGGGGGTCCCACATGCATGCCGCATGTCATGGGGCCCAAATGCTTGCCGCATTTCATGGGGGCCCCACATGCATGCCGCATGTCATGGGGCCCAAAAGCTTGCCGCATGTCATGGGGGCCATAAATGCATGCCGCATGTCATGGGAGCCCCACATGAATGTCGCATGTCAAGGGGGCCCAACGTGCATGCCGCATGTATTGGGGGCCCCAAATTCATGCCGCATGTCATGAGGGCCCTGCATGCATGCCACATGTCATGGGGGCCCCGCAGGCATTCCGCATGTCATGGGGGGCCCAAATGCATGCCGCATGTCATGGGGGCCCCACGTGCATGCCGCATGTCATGGGGGATTCAAATGCATGCCGCATGTCATGGGGGTCCCACATGCATGCCGCATGTCATGGGGGCCCCAAATGCATGCCTCAAGTCATGGGGGCCCCAAATGCATGCCGCATGTCATTGGGGCCCCACATGCATGCCGCATGTCATGGGGTCCCCACATGCATGCCGCATGTCATGGGGGCTCAAATGCTTGCCGCATGTCATGGGGGCCATAAATGCATGCCGCATGTCATGGGGGCCCAACAAGCATGCCGCATGTATTGGGGGCCCCAAATTCATGCAGCATGTAATAGGGGCCCCACATGCATGGCGCATTTCATGGGGGCCCCACTTGCATGCAGCATGTAATGGGGGATCCAAATGCATGCTGCACGTCATGGGGGCCCCACGTGCATGCTGCATGTCATGGGGGCCCCGCAGGCATTCCACATGTCATGGGGGCCCCAAATAAATGCTGCATTTCATGGGGGCCCCACGTGCATGCCGCATGTCATGGGGCCCCCCAAATGGATGCCGCATGTCATAGGGGCCCCACATGCATGCCGCATATCATGGGGGCCCCAAATGCATGCAGCATGTCATGGGGGCCCCACGTGCATGCCACATGTCATTGGGGGCCCACATGCATGCCGCATGTCATGGGGGCCACACTTGCATGCAGCATGTAATGGGGATCCAAATGCATGACGCATGTCAAGGGGGCCCCAAATTTTTGCCTCATGTCATCGGGGCCACACATGCATGCTGGTTGTCATGGGGGCCCAAATGCATGCCGCATGTCATGGGGGCCCATTTGCATGCCGCATGTCATGGGGGACCAAATGCATGGCGCATGTTATGGGGGCCCCACGTGCATGCCGCTTGTCTTAGGGGCCCCAAGTACGTGCCGCATAATGGGGTCCCACATGCATGGTGCGTGTCATGGGGGCCCCACATGCAATTCGCATGTCATGACATGCGGCATGCATGTGGGACCCCCATGACACGTGGCATGCATGTGGCCCCCAATTTCATGCTGCATGTCATGGGGGCCCCAATTGCATGACCCATGTTATGGAGGCTGCACATGCATGCCACATTTCATGGGGGCCACAAATGCATGCCGCATGTCATTTGGGCCCCAAAAGTATGCTGCATATCATGGGGGGCCCCAAATACGTGCCGCATGTCATGAGGGCCCCACATGCATGGCGCATGTCATGGGGGCCCCAAATGCATGCCGCATGTTATGGGGGCCGCAAATATGTGCTGCATGTCATGTGGGCCCCAAATATGTGCCAAATGTCAAGAGGGCCCCACATGAATGTCGCGTGTCATGGGAGCCCCAAATGCTTGCCGCATGTCATTTCGTCCCCACATGCATGCCACAGGTCATGGGGGCCCCACATACATGCCGCGTGTCATGGGAGCACCAAATGCATGCCCCCTTTCATGGGGGCACCACGTGCATGCCGCATGTCATGGGGGCCCCAAATGCATACCGCATGTCATGGGGGCCCCAAATACATGCCGCATGTTATGGGGGCCCTAAATGTATGCCGCATGTCATGGCAGCCCCAATACGTGCCACATGTCATGGGGGCCCCACGTGCATGCCGCATGTCATGGGTGCCCGACATGCATGCCTCATGTCATGGGGGCTCCAAATGCATGCCTCATGTCATGGCATCCCCAAAGGCATGCCTCATGTCATGGGGGCCCCACATGCATGCCACATGTCATAGTGGCCCCACATGCATGCCACGTGTCAAGGGAGCCCCAAATGAATGTCGCATGTCAAGGGGGCCCCATGTGCATGCCGCATGTCATGGGGCCCCCAAATGCATGCCACATGTCATAGGGGTCCCACATGCATGCCGCATGTCATGGGGGCCCCAAATGCATGCCACATGTCATAGTGGCCCCAAATGCATGCTGCATGTAATGAGGGCCCCACGTGCATGGAGCATTTCATGGGGGACCCAAATGCATGCGGCATGTCATAGGGGCCCCACATGCATGCCGCATGTCTCGGGCACCCCAAATGCATGCCGCATATAATGGGGCCCCCAAATTCATGCCGCAAGTCATGGGGGCCATAAATGCATGCCGCATGTCAAGGGGCCCCCACGTGCATGACGCATGTCATGGGGACCCACATGCATGCCGCATGTCAAGGGGCCCCCACGTGCATGACGCATGTCATGGGGACCCACATGCATGCCACATGTCATGGAGGCCCCCATGACATGCGGCAAGCATTTGGGCCCCACATGCATGCTGCATGCCATGGGGCCCCCAAATGCATGCCGCATGTCAAGGGGGCCCAACATGCATGTCGCATGTCATGGGGGCCCAAATGCTTGCCGCATGTCATGGGGGCCCCACATGCATGCCGCATGTCATGGGGCCCAAAAGCTTGCCGCATGTCATGGGCACCATAAATGCATGCCGCATGTCATGGGAGCCCCACATGAATGGCGCATGTCAAGGGGGCCCAACGTGCATGCCGCATGTATTGGGGGCCCCAAATTCATGCCGCAAGTCATGAGGGCCCTGCATGCATTCCGCATGTCATGGGGGGCCCAAATGCATGCCGCATGTCATGGGGCCCCCAAATGCATGCCGCATGTAATGGGGGATTCAAATGCATGCCGCATGTCATGGGGGTCCCACATGCATGCCGCATGTCATGGGGGCCCCAAATGCATGCCTCAAGTCATGGGGCCCCCCAAATGGATGCCGCATTTCATAGGGGCCCCACATGCATGACGCATATCTTGGGGCCCACAAATGCATGCCGCATGTCATAGGGGCCCCACATGCATGGCACATGTCATAGGGGCCAAACGTACATGGCTCATGTCATGGGTGCCCCCCTTGCATGCCGCATGTCATTGGGGCCCCAATTGCATGCCGCATGCCATAGGGGCCCCACATGCAAGGTGCATGTCATGGGGGCCACAAATGCATGCCGCATGTTATGGGGGCTCCATGTGCATGCCGCATGTCATGGGGGCCCCAAATGCATGCCGCATGTAATGGGGGCCCCACGTGCATGCCGCATGTCATGGGGGCCCCGAATGCATGCAGCATGTCATGGGGGCCCCACGTGCATGCCACATGTCATGGGGGGCCCACATGCATGCCGCATGTCATGGGGGCCCCACTTGCATGCATCATGTAATGGGGGTCCCACATGCATGCAGCATGTCATGAGGGACCCACATGCATGCCGCATGTCATGGGGGTCCCACGTGCATGCTGCATGTCATTGGGGCCCCACGTGCTTGCCGCATGTCATGGGGCCCCCGAAATGCATGCAGCATGTCATGGGGGCCCCACGTGCATGCCACATGTCATGGGGAGCCCACATGCATGCCGCATATCATAGGGGCCCCACATGCATGGAGCATGTCATGGGGGCCCCACGTGCATGCCGCATGTCATGGGGGATCCAAACTCATGCCGCATGTCATTGGGGCCCCAAGCGTATGCCGCATTTCATGGGGGCCCCATGTGCATGCCACATGTAATGTGGGCCCCAAATGCATGCGGGATGTCATAGAGGCCCCACGTGCATGCCGCATGTCTCGGGCACCCCAAATGCATGCAGCATGTTATGCAGGCCCCAAATGCATGCCACATGTCATGGGGGCCCAAATGCATGCCGCATGTCATGGGGCCCCACATGCATGCCGCATGTCATGGGTGCCCCAAATGCATGCCGCATGTCATGGGGGCTCCACGTGCATGCCGCATTTCATGGGGACCCAAATGCATGCCGCATGTCATGGGGCCCCCAAATGCATGTCGCATGTCATGGGGCCCCCCAAATGCATGCAACATGTCTTGGGGCCCACAAATGCATGCCGCATGTCATAGGGGCCCCACATGCATGGCGTATTTCATGGGGGCCCCAAATGCGTGCCGCATATCATGGGGGCCCCAAATTCATGCCGCAAGTCATGGGGGCCATAAATGCATGCTGCATGTCAAGGGGGCCCCACGTGCATGACCCATGACATGCGGCAAGCATTTGGGCCCCACATGCATGCTGCATGCCATGGGGCCCCCAAATGCATGCCGCATGTCAAGGGGGTCCCACATGCATGCCGCATGTCATGGGGGCCCAAATGCTTGCCTCATGTCATGGGGGCCCCACATGCATGCCGCATGTCATGGGGCCCAAAAGCTTGCCGCATGTCATGGGGGCCATAAATGCATGCCACATGTCATGGGAGCCCCACATGAATGTCGCATGTCAAGGGGGCCCAACGTGCATGCCGCATGTATTGGGGGCCCCAAATTCATGCCGCATGTCATGAGGGCCCTGCATGCATGCCACATGTCATGGGGGCCCCGCAGGCATTCCGCATGTCATGGGGGGCCCAAATGCATGCCGCATGTCATGGGGGCCCCACGTGCATGACGCATGTGATGGGGGCTTCAAATGCATGCCGCATGTCATGGGGGTCCCACATGCATGCCGCATGTCATGGGGGCCCCAAATGCATGCCTCAAGTCATGGGGGCCCCAAATGCATGCCGCATGTCATTGGGGCCCCACATGCATGCCGCATGTCATGGGGTCCCCACATGCATGCCGCATGTCATGGGGGCTCAAATGCTTGCCGCATGTCATGGGGGCCATAAATGCATGCCGCATGTCATGGGGGCCCAACAAGCATGCCGCATGTATTGGGGGCCCCAAATTCATGCATGTCATAGGGGCCCCACATGCATGGCGCATTTCATGGGGGCCCCACTTGCATGCAGCATGTAATGTGGGATCCAAATGCATGCTGCACGTCATGGGGGCCCCACGTGCATGCCGCATGTCATGGGGGCCCCGCAGGCATTCCACATGTCATGGGGGCCCCAAATAAATGCTGCATTTCATGGGGGCCCAACGTGCATGCCGCATGTCATGGGGCCCCCCAAATGGATGCCGCATGTCATAGGGGCCCCACATGCATGCCGCATATCATGGGGGCCCCAAATGCATGCAGCATGTCATGGGGGCCCCACGTGCATGCCACATGTCATTGGGGGCCCACATGCATGCCGCATGTCATGGGGGCCACACTTGCATGCAGCATGTAATGGGGATCCAAATGCATGACGCATGTCATGGGGGCCCCAAATGCATGCGGCATGTCATAGTGGCCCCACGTGCATACCACATGTCATGGGGGCCCCACATGCATGCCGCATGTCATGGGGGCCCAAATGCATGACGCATGTCATGGATGCTCCACGTGCATGCCGCATGTAATGGGCCCCCAAATTCATGTCGCATGTCATAGGGGCCCCACGTGCATTCCGCATGTCATGGGGGCCCCAAATGCATGCCGCATGTCATGGGGGCCCCACGTGCATGCCGCATGTCTTGGGGCCCACAAATGCATGCCACATGTCATAGGGGCCCCACATGCATGGCGCATTTCATGGGGGCCCTACATGCATGCCGCATGTCATGGGGGCCCCAAATGCATGCCTCATGTCATGGGGGCCCCAAATGCATGCCGCATGTCATAGTGGTTTCCAAATGCATGCTGCATGTCATGAGGGGCCCACGTGCATGCCGCAAGTCATGGGGGCCCCAAATGCATGCCACATATCATGGGGGCCCCACGTGCATGCTGCATATATAGGGGGCCCCAAATGCATGCCACATGTAATGAGGGCCCCGCTTGCATGCCGCATGTCATTGGGGCCCCGCAGGCATTCCACATGTCATGGGGGCCCCACGTACATGCTGCATGTCATTGGGGCCCCACGTGCTTGCCGCATTTAATGGGGGACGTAAATGCATGCATGTCGCATGTCATTGGGGCCCCGCAGGCATTCCGCATGTCATGGGGGCCTCACGTGCATTCCGCATGTCATGGGGGCCCCACGTACATGCTGCATGACATTGGGGCCCCACGTGCTTGCCGCATGTCATGGGGCCCCCCAAATGCAGGCCGCATGTCAAAGGGGTCCCACATGCATGCCGCATGTCATGGGGGCCCCAAATGCATGCCGCATGTCATAGTGGCCCCAAATGCATGCTGCATGTCATGAGGGCCCCACGTGCATGCCGCATATCATAGGGGCCCCACGTGCATGCCGCATGTCATGGGGGCCCCACATGCATGCCGCCTGTCATGGGGGATCCAAACTCATGCTGCATGTCATTGGGGCCCCAAGCGTATGCCGCATGTCATGGAGGCCCCATGTGCATGCCACATGTAATGGGGGCCACAAATGCATGCGGCATGTCATAGGGGCCCCACGTGCATGCCGCATGTCTTGGGCACCCCAAATTCATGCCGCATGTCATAGGGGCCGCACGTGCATGGCGCAAATCATGGGTGCCCCACATGCATGCCGCATGTCATCGGGGCCCCAAATGCATGCCGCATGTCATAGGGGCCCCACATGCATGCCGCATTTCATGGGGGACCCAAATGCATGCCGCATGTCATGGGGCCCCAAATGCATGTCGCATGTCATGGGGGACCCACATGCATGCTGCATGTCATGGGGGCCCCAAATGCATACCGCATGTCATGGGGGCCTCAAATGCATGCCGCATGTCATGGGCCCCCCAAATGCATGCAGCATGTCTTGGTGCCCACAAATGCATGCCGCATGTCATAGGGGTCCCACATGCATGGCGCATTTCATGGGCCCCCCACATGCATGCGCATGTCATGGGGGCCTCAAATGCGTGCCGCATATCATGGGGGCCCCAAATGCATGCCGCATGTCATGGGGGCCCACATGCATGCCGCATGTCATGGGGGCACGACTTGCATGCAGCATGTAATGGGGGCACCACTTGCATGCAGCATGTAATTGGGGATCCAAATGCATGACGCATGTCATGGGGGTCCCACATCCATGCAGCATGTAATGGGGGATCCAAATGCATGACGCATGTCAAGGGGGCCCCACGTGCATGCCGCATGTCATGGGGACCCACATGCATGCCGCATGTCATGGAGGCCCCCATGACATGCGACAAGCATTTGGGCCCCACATGCATGCCGCATGCCATGGGGCCCCCAAATGCATGCCGCATGTCATGGGGGCCCAAATGCTTGCCGCATGTCATGGGGGCCATAAATGGATGCCGCATGTCATGGGAGCCCCACATGCATGCCACATGTCATGGGGGCCCCAAATACATGCCGCATGTCATAGGGGCCGCACGTGCTTGGCGCAAGTCATGGGTGCCCCACATGCATGCCGCATGTCAACGGGGCCCTAAATGCATGCCGCATGTCATAGGGGCCCCACATGCATGACGCATGTCATGGGGGCCCCACATGCATGCCGCTTGTCACAGAGGCCCCAAATGCATGCCGCATGTCATGGGAGCCCCACATGAATGTCGCATGTCAAGGGGGCCCCACGTGCATGCCGCATGTCATGGGGACCCCAAATGCATGCCGCATGTCATGGGGGCCATAAATGCATGCCGCATGTCATGGGGGCCCAACGTGCATGCCGCATGTATTGTGGGCCCCAAATTCATGCTGCATGTCATGAGGGCCCTGCATGCATGCCGCATGTCAAGGGGGGCCCCGCAGGCATTCCGCATGTCATGGGGGGCCCAAATGCATACCGCATGTCATGGGGTCCCCACGTGCATGCCGCATGTAATGGGGGATTCAAATGCATGCCGCATGTCATGGGGGTCCCACGTGCATGCCGCATGTCATGGGGATTCAAATGTATGCCGCATGGCTTGGGGGTCCCACATGCATGCTGCATGTCATGGGGGCCCCAAATGCATGCGTCAAGTCATGGGGGCCCCAAATGCATGCGTCAATTCATGGGGGCTCCAAATGCATGCCGCATGTCATGGGGGCCCCACATGCATGCCGCATGTCATGGGGCCCCCAAATGCATGCCGCATGTCATGGGGTTCCCACATGCATGCCGCATGTCATGGGGGCCCAAATGCTTGCCACATGTCATGGGGGCCATAAATGCATGCTGCATGTCATGGGGGCCCAACGTGCATGCCGCATGTATTGGGGGCCCCAAATTCATGCCGCATGTCATGGGGGCCCCGCAGGCATTCCGCATGTCATGGGGGCCCCAAATGCATGCCGCATGTCATGACGGGCCCACGTGCATGACGCATGTCATGGGGGCCCCAAATGCATAGCTCAAGTCATGGGGGCCCCAAATGCATGCCACATATCATGGGGGCCCCACGTGCATGCTGCATATATTGGGGGCCCCAAATGCATGCCACATGTCATGAGGGCCCCGCTTGCATGCCGCATGTCATTGGGGCCCCGCAGGCATTCCGCATGTCATGGGGGCCTCACGTGCATTCCGCATGTCATGGGGGCTCCACGTGCATGCTGCATGTCATTGGGGCCCCACGTGCTTGCCGCATGTCATGGGGCCCCACGTGCATGCCTCATGTCACGGGGGCCACAAATGTATGCCACATGTCATGGGGGCCCCACGTGCATGCCACATGTCATGGAGGCCCCAAATGTATGCCGCATGTCATGGGGGCCCCAAATACATGCCGCATGTCATGGGGGCCCCCTTGCGTGCCGCATGTCATGGGGGCCACAAATACATGTAGCATGTTTTGGGGCCCCCAAATACGTGCCGCATGTCATGGGGGCCCCACGTGCTTTCCGCATGTTATGGAGTCCCCAAATGCATGCCGCCTGTCATGGGGGCCCCACGAGCATGCCGCATTTCCTTGGGGACCCTAAATGCATGCTACATGTCAGGGGCTCCAAATGCTTGCTGCATGTCATGGAAGCCCCAAATACATGCCGCTTGTAATGGGGGCGCCAAATGCATGACGCATGTCATAGGGGCCCCACATGCATGCCACATATCAAGAGGGCAACACGTGCATGCCGCATGTAATGGGGGCCCCACATGCAAGCTGGGTGTTATTGGGGCCCAAATGCATGCCGCATGTCATGGGGGCCCCACATACATGGCGCATGTCATAGGGGCCCCAAATGCATGCCGCATGTCAAGGGGGCCCCAAATTTTTGCCTCATGTCATCGGGGCCCCACATGCATGCTGGTTGTCATGGGGGCCCAAATGCATGCCGCATGTCATGGGGGCCCATGTGCATGCCGCATGTCATGGGGGACCAAATGCATGGCGCATGTTATGGGGGCCCCACGTGCATGCCGCTTGTCTTAGGGGCCCCAAGTACGTGCTACATAATGGGGTCCCACATGCATGGTGCGTGTCATGGGGGCCCCACATGCATGCCGCATGTCATGACATGCGGCATGCATGTGGGACCCCCATGACACGTGGCATGCATGTGGCCCCCAAATTCATGCTGCATGTCATGGGGGCCAAAATTGCATGACCCATGTTATGGAGGCTGCACATGCATGCCACATTTCATGGGGGCCACAAATGCATGCCGCATGTCATTTGGGCCCCAAAAGTATGCTGCATATCATGGGGGGCCCCAAATACGTGCCGCATGTCATGAGGGCCCCACATGCATGGCGCATGTCATGGGGGCCCCAAATGCATGCCGCATG
Organism: Phyllobates terribilis; assembly: GCF_046119375.1. NCBI lineage: Eukaryota > Metazoa > Chordata > Amphibia > Anura > Dendrobatidae > Phyllobates > Phyllobates terribilis. The sequence goes on along the minus strand of NW_027364203.1, from coordinate 135,262 downwards.
TTATGGGGGCCGCAAATACGTGCTGCATGTCATGTGGGCCCCAAATATGTGCCAAATGTCAAGAGGGCCCCACATGAATGTCGCGTGTCATGGGAGCCCCAAATGCTTGCCGCATGTCATTTCGTCCCCACATGCATGCCACAGGTCATGGGGGCCCCACATACATGCCGCGTGTCATGGGAGCCCCAAATGCATGCCCCCTTTCATGGGGGCACCACGTGCATGCCGCATGTCATGGGGGCCCCAAATGCATACCGCATGTCATGGGGGCCCCAAATGCATTCCGCATGTTATGGGGGCCCTAAATGTATGCCGCATGTCATGGCAGCCCCAATACGTGCCACATGTCATGGGGGCCCCACGTGCATGCCGCATGTCATGGGTGCCCCACATGCATGCCTCATGTCATGGGGGCTCCAAATGCATGACTCATGTCATGGCGTCCCCAAAGGCATGCCTCATGTCATGGGGCCCCACATGCATGCCACATGTCATAGTGGCCCCACATGCATGCCACTTGTCAAGGGAGCCCCAAATGAATGTCGCATGTCAAGGGGGCCCCATGTGCATGCCGCATGTCATGGGGACCCACATGCATGCAGCATGTCATGGAGGCCCCATGACATGCGACAAGCATTTGGGCCCCACATGCATGCCGCATGCCATGGGCCCCCCAAATGCATGCCGCATGTCATGGGGCCCCACATGCATGCCGCATGTCATGGGGGCCCAAATGCTTGCCACATGTCATGGGGGCCATAAATGCATGCCACATGTCTCAGGTACCCCAAATGCATGCAGCATGTTATGCATGCCCCAAATGCATGCCACATGTCATGGGAGCCCAAATGCATGCCACATGTAATGGGGGCCCCACATGCATGCCGCATGTCATGGGGGCCCCAAATGCATGCCGCATGTCATGGGGGCCCCACGTGCTTGGCGCAAGTCATGGGTGCCCCACATGCATGACGCATGTCATCGGGGCCCCAAATGCATGCCGCATGTCATAGGGGCCCCACATGCATGACGCATGTCATGGGGGCCCCACATGCATTCCGCATGTCATGGGGGCCCAAATGATTGCCGCATGTCATGGGGGCCAGAAATGCATGCCGCATGTCATAGGGGCCCCACATGCATGGCGCATTTCATGGGGGCCCTACATGCATGCCGCATGTCATGGGGGCCCCAAGTGCATGCCTCATGTCATGGGGGCCCCAAATGCATGCCGCATGTCATAGTGGCCCCAAATGCATGCTGCATGTCATGAGGGGCCCACGTGCATGCCGCATGTCATGGGGGCCCCAAATGCATGGCTCAAGTCATGGGGGCCCCAAATGCATGCCACATATCATGGGGGCCCCACGTGCATGCTGCATATATTGGGGGCCCCAAATGCATGCCACATGTCATGAGGGCCCCGCTTGCATGCCGCATGTCATTGGGGCCCCGCAGGCATTCCGCATGTCATGGGGGCTTCACGTGCATGCCGCATGTCATGGGGGCCCAACGTGCATGCCGCATGTATTGGGGTCCCCATCTGCATGCCGCATATCATGGGGCCCCACATGCATGCCACATGTCATGGGGGCCCCACATGCTTTCCGCATTTCATGGGGGACCCAAATGCATGCATACCGCATGTCATTGGGGCCCCGCAGGCATTCCGCATGTCATGGGGGCCTCACATGCATTCCGCATGTCATGGGGGCCCCACGGACATGCTGCATGTCATTGGGGCCCCACGTGCTTGCTGCATGTCATGGGGGCCCCACGTGCATGCCTCATGTCACGGGGGTCACAAATGTATGCCGCATGTCATGGGGGCCCCACGTGCATGCCGCATGTCCTGGGCCCCCCCAAATGCATGCCGCATGTCATAGGGGTCCCACATGCATGCCACATGTCATGGGGGCCACAAATGCATGCCGCATGTCATAGTGGCCCCAAATGCATGCTGCATGTCATGAGGGCCCCACGTGCATGGCGCATTTCATGGGGGACCCAAATGCATGTCGCATGTCATGGGGGCCTCAAATGCATGGCACATGTCATGGGGGATCCAAACTCATGCTGCATGTCATTGGGGCCCCAAGCGTATGCCGCATGTCATGGAGGCCCCATGTGCATGCCACATGTAATGGGGGCCCCAAATGCATGCGGCATGTCATAGGGGCCCCACGTGCCTGCCGCATGTCTCGGGCACCCCAAATGCATGCCGCATATAATGGGGCCCCCAAATTCATGCCGCAAGTCATGGGGGCCATAAATGCATGCCGCATGTCAAGGGGCCCCCACGTGCATGACGCATTTCATGAGGACCCACATGCATGCCACATGTCATGGAGGCCCCCATGACATGCGGCAAGCATTTGGGCCCCACATGCATTCTGCATGCCATGGGGCCCCCAAATGCATGCCGCATGTCAAGGGGGCCCAACATGCATGTCGCATGTCATGGGGGCCCAAATGCTTGACGCATGTCATGGGGGCCCACATGCATGCCGCATGTCATGGGGCCCAAAAGCTTGCCGCATGTCATGGGGGCCATAAATGCATGCCGCATGTCATGGGAGCCCCACATGAATGGCGCATGTCAAGGGGGCCCAACGTGCATGCCGCATGTATTGGGGGCCCCAAATTCATGCCGCAAGTCATGAGGGCCCTGCATGCATTCCGCATGTCATGGGTGGCCCAAATGCATGCCGCATGTCATGGGGGTCCCACATGCATGCCGCATGTCATGGGGGCCCCAAATGCATGCATCAAGTCATGGGGCCCCCCAAATGGATGCCGCATTTCATAGGGGCCCCACATGCATGACGCATATCTTGGGGCCCACAAATGCATACCGCATGTCATAGGGGCCCCACATGCATGGCACATGTCATAGGGGCCCCACGTACATGGCTCATGTCATGGGTGCCCCACCTGCATGCCGCATGTCATTGGGGCCCCAATTGCATGCCGCATGCCATAGGGGCCCCACATGCATGGCGCATGTCATGGGGGCCCCAAATGCATGCCGCATGTTATGGGGGCCCTATGTGCATGCCGCATGTCATGGGGGCCCCAAATGCATGCCGCATGTAATGGGGGCCCCACGTGCATGCCACATGTCATGGGGGGGCCCACATGCATGCCGCATGTCATGGGGGCCCCACTTGCATGCATCATGTAATGGTGGTCCCACATGCATGCAGCATGTCATGAGGGCCCCACATGCATGCCGCATGTCATGGGGGTCCCACGTGCATGCTGCATGTCTTTGGGGCCCCACGTGCTTGCCGCATGTCACGAGGGCCACAAATGTATGCCGCATGTCATGGGGGCCCCACGTGCATGCCGCATGTCATGGGGCCCCCCAAATGCATGCAGCATGTCATGGGGGCCCCACGTGCATGCCACATGTCATGGGGAGCCCACATGCATGCCGCATATCATAGGGGCCCCACATGCATGGAGCATGTCATGGGGGCCCCACGTGCATGCCGCATGTCATGGGGGATCCAAACTCATACCGCATGTCATTGGGGCCCCAAGCGTATGCCGCATTTCATGGGGGCCCCATGTGCATGCCACATGTAATGTGGCCCCAAAATGCATGCGGCATGTCATAGAGGCCCCACGTGCATGCCGCATGTCTCGGGCACCCCAAATGCATGCAGCATGTTATGGGGCCCCCACGTGCATGCCGCATGTCTCAGGTACCCCAAATGCATGCAGCATGTTATGCAGGCCCCAAATGCATGACGCATGTCATGGGGGCCCAAATGCATGCCGCATGTCATGGGGGCCCCACATGCATGCCGCATGTCATGGGGGCCCCACATGCAAGCCGCATGTCATGGCGGCTCCACGTGCATGCCGCATTTCATGGGGGACCCAAATGCATGCCGCATGTCATGGGGGCCCCACATGCATGCTGCATGTCATGGGGGCCCCAAATGAATGCCTCATGTCATGGTGGCCCCAAATGCATGCCGCATGTCATGGGGCCCCCCAAATGCATGCAACATGTCTTGGGGCCCACAAATGCATGCCGCATGTCATAGGGGCCCCACATGCATGGCGTATTTCATGGGGGCCCCAAATGCGTGCCGCATATCATGGGGGCCCCAAATTCATGCCGCAAGTCATGGGGGCCATAAATGCATGCTGCATGTCAAGGGGGCCCCACGTGCATGACGCATGTCATGGGGACCCACATGCATGCCGCATGTCATGGAGGCCCCCATGACATGCGGCAAGCATTTGGGCCCCACATGCATGCTGCATGCCATGGGGCCCCCAAATGCATGCCGCATGTCAAGGGGGTCCCACATGCATGCCGCATGTCATGGGGGCCCAAATGCTTGCCGCATTTCATGGGGGCCCCACATGCATGCCGCATGTCATGGGGCCCAAAAGCTTGCCGCATGTCATGGGGGCCATAAATGCATGCCGCATGTCATGGGAGCCCCACATGAATGTCGCATGTCAAGGGGGCCCAACGTGCATGCCGCATGTATTGGGGGCCCCAAATTCATGCCGCATGTCATGAGGGCCCTGCATGCATGCCACATGTCATGGGGGCCCCGCAGGCATTCCGCATGTCATGGGGGGCCCAAATGCATGCCGCATGTCATGGGGGCCCCACGTGCATGCCGCATGTCATGGGGGATTCAAATGCATGCCGCATGTCATGGGGGTCCCACATGCATGCCGCATGTCATGGGGGCCCCAAATGCATGCCTCAAGTCATGGGGGCCCCAAATGCATGCCGCATGTCATTGGGGCCCCACATGCATGCCGCATGTCATGGGGTCCCCACATGCATGCCGCATGTCATGGGGGCTCAAATGCTTGCCGCATGTCATGGGGGCCATAAATGCATGCCACATGTCATGGGGGCCCAACAAGCATGCCGCATGTATTGGGGGCCCCAAATTCATGCAGCATGTAATAGGGGCCCCACATGCATGGCGCATTTCATGGGGGCCCCACTTGCATGCAGCATGTAATGGGGGATCCAAATGCATGCTGCACGTCATGGGGGCCCCACGTGCATGCCGCATGTCATGGGGGCCCCGCAGGCATTCCACATGTCATGGGGGCCCCAAATAAATGCTGCATTTCATGGGGGCCCCACGTGCATGCCACATGTCATGGGGCCCCCCAAATGGATGCCGCATGTCATAGGGGCCCCACATGCATGCCGCATATCATGGGGGCCCCAAATGCATGCAGCATGTCATGGGGGCCCCACGTGCATGCCACATGTCATTGGGGGCCCACATGCATGCCGCATGTCATGGGGGCCACACTTGCATGCAGCATGTAATGGGGATCCAAATGCATGACGCATGTCAAGGGGGCCCCAAATTTTTGCCTCATGTCATCGGGGCCCCACATGCATGCTGGTTGTCATGGGGGCCCAAATGCATGCCGCATGTCATGGGGGCCCATTTGCATGCCGCATGTCATGGGGGACCAAATGCATGGCGCATGTTATGGGGGCCCCACGTGCATGCCGCTTGTCTTAGGGGCCCCAAGTACGTGCCGCATAATGGGGTCCCACATGCATGGTGCGTGTCATGGGGGCCCCACATGCAATTCGCATGTCATGACATGCGGCATGCATGTGGGACCCCCATGACACGTGGCATGCATGTGGCCCCCAATTTCATGCTGCATGTCATGGGGGCCCCAATTGCATGACCCATGTTATGGAGGCTGCACATGCATGCCACATTTCATGGGGGCCACAAATGCATGCCGCATGTCATTTGGGCCCCAAAAGTATGCTGCATATCATGGGGGGCCCCAAATACGTGCCGCATGTCATGAGGGCCCCACATGCATGGCGCATGTCATGGGGGCCCCAAATGCATGCCGCATGTTATGGGGGCCGCAAATATGTGCTGCATGTCATGTGGGCCCCAAATATGTGCCAAATGTCAAGAGGGCCCCACATGAATGTCGCGTGTCATGGGAGCCCCAAATGCTTGCCGCATGTCATTTCGTCCCCACATGCATGCCACAGGTCATGGGGGCCCCACATACATGCCGCGTGTCATGGGAGCACCAAATGCATGCCCCCTTTCATGGGGGCACCACGTGCATGCCGCATGTCATGGGGGCCCCAAATGCATACCGCATGTCATGGGGGCCCCAAATACATGCCACATGTTATGGGGGCCCTAAATGTATGCCGCATGTCATGGCAGCCCCAATACGTGCCACATGTCATGGGGGCCCCACGTGCATGCCGCATGTCATGGGTGCCCGACATGCATGCCTCATGTCATGGGGGCTCCAAATGCATGCCTCATGTCATGGCATCCCCAAAGGCATGCCTCATGTCATGGGGGCCCCACATGCATGCCACATGTCATAGTGGCCCCACATGCATGCCACGTGTCAAGGGAGCCCCAAATGAATGTCGCATGTCAAGGGGGCCCCATGTGCATGCCGCATGTCATGGGGCCCCCAAATGCATGCCACATGTCATAGGGGTCCCACATGCATGCCGCATGTCATGGGGGCCCCAAATGCATGCCGCATGTCATAGTGGCCCCAAATGCATGCTGCATGTAATGAGGGCCCCACGTGCATGGAGCATTTCATGGGGGACCCAAATGCATGCGGCATGTCATAGGGGCCCCACATGCATGCCGCATGTCTCGGGCACCCCAAATGCATGCCGCATATAATGGGGCCCCCAAATTCATGCCGCAAGTCATGGGGGCCATAAATGCATGCCGCATGTCAAGGGGCCCCCACGTGCATGACGCATGTCATGGGGACCCACATGCATGCCGCATGTCAAGGGGCCCCCACGTGCATGACGCATGTCATGGGGACCCACATGCATGCCACATGTCATGGAGGCCCCCATGACATGCGGCAAGCATTTGGGCCCCACATGCATGCTGCATGCCATGGGGCCCCCAAATGCATGCCGCATGTCAAGGGGGCCCAACATGCATGTCGCATGTCATGGGGGCCCAAATGCTTGCCGCATGTCATGGGGGCCCCACATGCATGCCGCATGTCATGGGGCCCAAAAGCTTGCCGCATGTCATGGGCACCATAAATGCATGCCGCATGTCATGGGAGCCCCACATGAATGGCGCATGTCAAGGGGGCCCAACGTGCATGCCGCATGTATTGGGGGCCCCAAATTCATGCCGCAAGTCATGAGGGCCCTGCATGCATTCCGCATGTCATGGGGGGCCCAAATGCATGCCGCATGTCATGGGGGCCCCAAATGCATGCCGCATGTAATGGGGGATTCAAATGCATGCCGCATGTCATGGGGGTCCCACATGCATGCCGCATGTCATGGGGGCCCCAAATGCATGCCTCAAGTCATGGGGCCCCCCAAATGGATGCCGCATTTCATAGGGGCCCCACATGCATGACGCATATTTTGGGGCCCACAAATGCATGCCGCATGTCATAGGGGCCCCACATGCATGGCACATGTCATAGGGGCCAAACGTACATGGCTCATGTCATGGGTGCCCCACTTGCATGCCGCATGTCATTGGGGCCCCAATTGCATGCCGCATGCCATAGGGGCCCCACATGCAAGGTGCATGTCATGGGGGCCACAAATGCATGCCGCATGTAATGGGGGCCCCACGTGCATGCCGCATGTCATGGGGGCCCCGAATGCATGCAGCATGTCATGGGGGCCCCACGTGCATGCTGCATGTCATTGGGGCCCCACGTGCTTGCCGCATGTCACGAGGGCCACAAATGTATGCCGCATGTCATGGGGGCCCCACGTGCATGCCGCATGTCATGGGGCCCCCGAAATGCATGCAGCATGTCATGGGGGCCCCACGTGCATGCCACATGTCATGGGGAGCCCACATGCATGCCGCATATCATAGGGGCCCCACATGCATGGATCATGTCATGGGGGCCCCACGTGCATGCCGCATGTCATGGGGGATCCAAACTCATGCCGCATGTCATTGGGGCCCCAAGCGTATGCCGTATTTCATGGGGGCCCCATGTGCATGCCACATGTAATGTGGGCCCCAAATGCATGCGGCATGTCATATAGGCCCCACGTGCATGCCGCATGTCTCGGGCACCCCAAATGCATGCAGCATGTTATGCAGGCCCCAAATGCATGCCACATGTCATGGGGGCCCAAATGCATGCCGCATGTCATGGGGCCCCACATGCATGCCGCATGTCATGGGTGCCCCAAATGCATGCCGCATGTCATGGGGGCTCCACGTGCATGCCGCATTTCATGGGGACCCAAATGCATGCCGCATGTCATGGGGCCCCCAAATGCATGTCGCATGTCATGGGGCCCCCCAAATGCATGCAACATGTCTTGGGGCCCACAAATGCATGCCGCATGTCATAGGGGCCCCACATGCATGGCGTATTTCATGGGGGCCCCAAATGCGTGCCGCATATCATGGGGGCCCCAAATTCATGCCGCAAGTCATGGGGGCCATAAATGCATGCTGCATGTCAAGGGGGCCCCACGTGCATGACTCATGTCATGGGGACCCACATGCATGCCGCATGTCATGGAGGCCCCGCAGGCATTCCGCATGTCATGGGGGGCCCAAATGCATGCCGCATGTCATGGGGGCCCCACGTGCATGACGCATGTGATGGGGGCTTCAAATGCATGCCGCATGTCATGGGGGTCCCACATGCATGCCGCATGTCATGGGGGCCCCAAATGCATGCCTCAAGTCATGGGGGCCCCAAATGCATGCCGCATGTCATTGGGGCCCCACATGCATGCCGCATGTCATGGGGTCCCCACATGCATGCCGCATGTCATGGGGGCTCAAATGCTTGCCGCATGTCATGGGGGCCATAAATGCATGCCGCATGTCATGGGGGCCCAACAAGCATGCTGCATGTATTGGGGGGCCCAAATTCATGCATGTCATAGGGGCCCCACATGCATGGCGCATTTCATGGGGGCCCCACTTGCATGCAGCATGTAATGTGGGATCCAAATGCATGCTGCACGTCATGGGGGCCCCACGTGCATGCCGCATGTCATGGGGGCCCCGCAGGCATTCCACATGTCATGGGGGCCCCAAATAAATGCTGCATTTCATGGGGGCCCAACGTGCATGCCGCATGTCATGGGGCCCCCCAAATGGATGCCGCATGTCATAGGGGCCCCACATGCATGCCGCATATCATGGGGGCCCCAAATGCATGCAGCATGTCATGGGGGCCCCACGTGCATGCCACATGTCATTGGGGGCCCACATGCATGCCGCATGTCATGGGGGCCACACTTGCATGCAGCATGTAATGGGGATCCAAATGCATGACGCATGTCATGGGGGCCCCAAATGCATGCGGCATGTCATAGTGGCCCCACGTGCATACCACATGTCATGGGGGCCCCACATGCAAGCCGCATGTCATGGGGGCCCAAATGCATGACGCATGTCATGGATGCTCCACGTGCATGCCGCATGTAATGGGGCCCCCAAATTCATGTCGCATGTCATAGGGGCCCCACGTGCATTCCGCATGTCATGGGGGCCCCAAATGCATGCCGCATGTCATGGGGGCCCCACGTGCATGCCGCATGTCATAGTGGTTTCCAAATGCATGCTGCATGTCATGAGGGCCCACGTGCATGCCGCAAGTCATGGGGGCCCCAAATGCATGCCACATATCATGGGGGCCCCACGTGCATGCTGCATATATAGGGGGCCCCAAATGCATGCCACATGTAATGAGGGCCCCGCTTGCATGCCGCATGTCATTGGGGCCCCGCAGGCATTCCGCATGTCATGGGGGCCCCACGTACATGCTGCATGTCATTGGGGCCCCACGTGCTTGCCGCATTTAATGGGGGACGTAAATGCATGCATGTCGCATGTCATTGGGGCCCCGCAGGCATTGCGCATGTCATGGGGGCCTCACGTGCATTCCGCATGTCATGGGGGCCCCACGTACATGCTGCATGTCATTGGGGCCCCACGTGCTTGCCGCATGTCATGGGGCCCCCCAAATGCAGGCCGCATGTCAAAGGGGTCCCACATGCATGCCGCATGTCATGGGGGCCCCAAATGCATGCCGCATGTCATAGTGGCCCCAAATGCATGCTGCATGTCATGAGGGCCCCACGTGCATGCCGCATGTCATAGGGGCCCCACGTGCATGCCGCATGTCATGGGGGCCCCACATGCATGCCGCATGTCATGGGGGATCCAAACTCATGCTGCATGTCATTGGGGCCCCAAGCGTATGCCGCATGTCATGGAGGCCCCATGTGCATGCCACATGTAATGGGGGCCACAAATGCATGCGGCATGTCATAGGGGCCCCACGTGCATGCCGCATGTCTTGGGCACCCCAAATTCATGCCGCATATCATAGGGGCCGCACGTGCATGGCGCAAATCATGGGTGCCCCACATGCATGCCGCATGTCATCGGGGCCCCAAATGCATGCCGCATGTCATAGGGGCCCCACATGCATGCCGCATTTCATGGGGGACCCAAATGCATGCCGCATGTCATGGGGCCCCAAATGCATGTCGCATGTCATGGGGGACCCACATGCATGCTGCATGTCATGGGGGCCCCAAATGCATACCGCATGTCATGGGGGCCTCAAATGCATGCCGCATGTCATGGGGCCCCCCAAATGCATGCAGCATGTCTTGGTGCCCACAAATGCATGCCGCATGTCATAGGGGTCCCACATGCATGGCGCATTTCATGGGCCCCCCACATGCATGCGCATGTCATGGGGGCCTCAAATGCGTGCCGCATATCATGGGGGCCCCAAATGCATGCCGCATGTCATGGGGGCCCACATGCATGCCGCATGTCATGGGGGCACGACTTGCATGCAGCATGTAATGGGGGCACCACTTGCATGCAGCATGTAATTGGGGATCCAAATGCATGACGCATGTCATGGGGGTCCCACATCCATGCAGCATGTAATGGGGGATCCAAATGCTTGCCGCATGTCATGGGGGCCATAAATGGATGCCGCATGTCATGGGAGCCCCACATGCATGCCACATGTCATGGGGGCCCCAAATACATGCCGCATGTCATAGGGGCCGCACGTGCTTGGCGCAAGTCATGGGTGCCCCACATGCATGCCGCATGTCAACGGGGCCCTAAATGCATGCCGCATGTCATAGGGGCCCCACATGCATGACGCATGTCATGGGGGCCCCACATGCATGCCGCTTGTCACAGAGGCCCCAAATGCATGCCGCATGTCATGGGAGCCCCACATGAATGTCGCATGTCAAGGGGGCCCCACGTGCATGCCGCATGTCATGGGGACCCCAAATGCATGCCGCATGTCATGGGGGCCATAAATGCATGCCGCATGTCATGGGGGCCCAACGTGCATGCCGCATGTATTGTGGGCCCCAAATTCATGCTGCATGTCATGAGGGCCCTGCATGCATGCCGCATGTCAAGGGGGGCCCCGCAGGCATTCCGCATGTCATGGGGGCCCAAATGCATGCCGCATGTCATGGGGTCCCCACGTGCATGCCGCATGTAATGGGGGATTCAAATGCATGCCGCATGTCATGGGGGTCCCACGTGCATGCCGCATGTCATGGGGATTCAAATGTATGCCGCATGGCTTGGGGGTCCCACATGCATGCTGCTTGTCATGGGGGCCCCAAATGCATGCGTCAAGTCATGGGGGCCCCAAATGCATGCGTCAATTCATGGGGGCTCCAAATGCATGCCGCATGTCATGGGGGCCCCACATGCATGCCGCATGTCATGGGGCCCCCAAATGCATGCCGCATGTCATGGGGTTCCCACATGCATGCCGCATGTCATGGGGGCCCAAATGCTTGCCACATGTCATGGGGGCCATAAATGCATGCTGCATGTCATGGGGGCCCAACGTGCATGCCGCATGTATTGGGGGCCCCAAATTCATGCCGCATGTCATGGGGGCCCCGCAGGCATTCCGCATGTCATGGGGGCCCCAAATACATGCCGCATGTCATGACGGGCCCACGTGCATGACGCATGTCATGGGGGCCCCAAATGCATAGCTCAAGTCATGGGGGCCCCAAATGCATGCCACATATCATGGGGGCCCCACGTGCATGCTGCATATATTGGGGGCCCCAAATGCATGCCACATGTCATGAGGGCCCCGCTTGCATGCCGCATGTCATTGGGGCCCCGCAGGCATTCCGCATGTCATGGGGGCCTCACGTGCATTCCGCATGTCATGGGGGCTCCACATGCATGCTGCATGTCATTGGGGCCCCACGTGCTTGCCGCATGTCATGGGGCCCCACGTGCATGCCTCATGTCACGGGGGCCACAAATGTATGCCGCATGTCATGGGGGCCCCACGTGCATGCCACATGTCATGGGGCCCCCACATGCATGCCCCATTTCATGGGGGACCCAAATGCATGCATGCCGCATGTCATTGGGGCCCCAAATGCATGCCGCATGTCATAGTGGCTCCAAAATGCATGCCGCAAGTCATGGGTGCCCCTCATGCATGCCGCATGTCATCGGGGCCACAAATGTATGCCGCATGTCATGGGGGCCCCACGTGCATGCCGCATGTCATGGGGCCCCCCAAATGCATGCCGCATGTCATAGGGGTCCCACATGCATGCCGCATGTCATGGGGGCCCCAAATGCATGCCGCATGTCATAGTGGCCCCAAATGCATGCCGCAAGTCATGGGTGCCCCACATGCATGCCGCATGTCAATGGGGCCTCAATTGCATGCCGCATGTCATAGGGGCCCCACATGCATGGCACATGTCATGGGGGCCCCACATGCATGCCGCATGTCATGGGGGCCCCAAATGAATGTCGCATGTCAAGGGGGCCCCACGTGCATGACGCATGTCATGGGGACCCACATGCATGCTGCTTGTCATGGAGGCCCCCAAATGCATGCAGCATGTCTTGGGGCCCACAAATGCATGCCGCATGTCATAGGGGCCCCACATGCATAGCGCATGTCATGGGGGACCCAAATGCATGACTCATGTCAATGGGGGCCCCACGTGCATGCCGCATGTCATGGGGACCCAAATGCTTGCCGCATGTCATGGGGGCCATAAATGCATGCCGCATGTCATGGGAGCCCCACATGCATGCCCCATGTCATGGGGGCCCCAAATGAATGTCGCATGTCAAGGGGGCCCCACGTGCATGCCGCATGTCATGGGGACCCCAAATGCATGCCACATGTCATGGGGGCCCCACATGCATGCTGCATGTCATGGAGGCCCCAAATGCATGCCGCATGTCATGGGAGCCCCACATGAATGTCGCATGTCAAGGGGGCCCCACGTGCATGCCGCATGTCATGGGGACCCCAAATGCATGCCGCATGTCATGGGGGCCCCACATGCATGCCGCATGTCATGGGGGCTCAAATGCTTGCCGCATGTCATGGGGGCCATAAATGCATGCCGCATGTCATGTGGGCCCAACAAGCATGCCGCATGTATTGGGGGATCCAAATGCATGCTGCACGTCATGGGGGACCCGCAGGCATTTCACATGCCATGGGGGCCCCAAATAAATGCCGCATGTCATAGGGGCCCCACGTACATGGCGCTTGTCATGGGTGCCCCACATGCATGCCACATGTCATTGGGGCCCCAAATGCATGCCGCATGTAATGGGGGCCCCACGTGCATGCCGCATGTCATGGGGGCCCGAAATGCATGCCACTTGTCATGGTGGCCCCAATTGCATGACTCATGTCATGGGGGCCCCACGTGCATGCCGCATGTCATGGGGGATCCAAACTCATGCCGCATGTCATTGGGGCCCCAAGCGTATGCCGCATGTCATGGGGGCCCCATGTGCATGCCACATGTAATGGGGGCCCCAAATGCATGCGGCATGTCATAGGGGCCCCACGTGCATGCCGCATGTCTCGGGCACCCCAATTGCATGCAGCATGTTATGGGATCCCCACGTGCATGCCGCATGTCTCAGGTACCCCAAATGCATGCAGCATGTTATGCAGGCCCCAAATGCATGCCGCATGTCATGGGGGCCCAAATGCATGCCACATGTCATGGGGGCTCCACGTGCATGCCGCATGTAATGGGGCCCCCAAATTCATGCCGCATGTCATAGGGGCCCCACGTGCATGGCGCAAGTCATGGGTGCCCCACATGCATGCCGCATGTCATCGGGGCCCCAAATGCATGCCGCATGTCATGGGGGCCCCAAATGCATGCCGCATGTCATGGGAGCCCCACATGCATGCCACATGTCATGGGGGCCCCAAATGAATGTCGCATGTCAAGGGGGCCCCACGTGCATGTCGCTTGTCAAGGGGGCCCACATGCATGCCGCATGTCATGGAGGCCCCAAATGCATGCCGCATGTCATGGGGGCCATAAATGCATGCCACATGTCATTGGGGCCCCATGTGCATGCCACATGTCATGGGGGCCCCAAATGCATGCCGCATGTCATAGGGGCTCCACATGCATGGCGCATTTCATGGGGGCCCCACATGCATGAACATGTCATGGGGTCCCCAAATGTGTGCCGCATATAATGGGGGCCCCAAATGCATGCGACATTTCATAGGGGCCCCACGTGCATACCACATGTCATGGGGCCCCCCAAATGCATGCCGCATGTCATAGGGGCCCCACATGCATGGAGCATGTCATGGGGGCCCCACATGCATGCCGCATGTCATGGGGCCCCACATGCATGCCGCATGTCATGGGGGCCCCACATGCATGCCGCATGTCATAGGGACCCCACATGCATCCCGCATGTCATGGGGGCCCCACATGCATGCGGCATGTCATGGGGGCCCCACATGCATGCCGCATGTCATGGGGGCACCACTTGCATGCAGCATGTAATGGGGGATCCAAATGCATGACGCATGTCATGGGGGTCGCACATGCATACCACATGTCATGGGGGCCCCAAATGCATGCCGCATGTCCTGGGGGCCCCACATGCATGACGCATTTCATGAGGGACCCAAATGCATGCCGCATGTCATGGGGGCCCCAAATGCATGCCGCATGTCATGGGGGCCCCACTTGCATGCCGCATGTCATGGGGGCCCCACGTGCATGCCGCATGTCATGGGGGCCCAAAATGCATGCCGCATGTCATGAGGGCGCCGCATGCATGCAGCATGTCTTGGGGCCCACAAATGCATGCCGCATGTCATAGGGGCCCCACATGCATGGCACATTTCATGAGGGCCCAAATGCATGCCGCATGTCATCGGGCCATAAATGCATGTCGCATGTCATGGGTGCCCAACGTGCATGCCTCATGTCACGGGGGCCCCGCTGGCATTCCACATGTCATGGGGGCCCAAAATAAATGCCGCATTTCATTGGGGCCCCAACTGCATGCCGCATATCATGGGAACCCACATGCATGTCACATGTCATGGGGGCCCCACATGCATGCCGCATTTCATGGGGGACCCAAATGCTTGCATGCCCACGTGCATGCCTCATGTCACGGGGGCCCCCCAGGCATTCCACATGTCATGGGGGCCCCAAATAAATGCCACATTTCATGGGGGCCGCACGTGCATGCCGCATGTCACGGGGGCCCCGCAGGCATTCCACATGTCTTGGGGGCCCCAAAAAAAATGCCGCATTTCATGGGGGCCCCATGTGCATGCCACATGTCTTGGGGCCCACAAATGCATGTCGCATGTCATAGGGGCCCCACATGCATGGCGCATTTCATGGGGGCCCCAAATGCATGCCACATATATTGGGGGCCTCAAATGCATGCCGCATGTCATAGGGGCCCCACGTGCATACCACATGTCATGGGGGCCCCAAATGCATGCTGCATGTCCTGGGGGCCCCACATGCATGCTGCATTTCATGGGGGACCCAAATGCATGCCGCATGTCATGGGGGCCCCAAATGCATGCCGCATGTCATGGCGGCCCCAAATGCATGACTCATGTCATGGGGGCCCCACGTGCATGCCGCATGTCATGGGGGATCCAAACTCATGCCGCATGTCATTGGGGCCCCAAGCGTATGCCGCATGTCATGGGGGCCCCATGTGCATGCCACATGTAATGGGGGCTCCAAATGCATGCCGCATGTCCTGGGGGCCCCACATGCATGCCGCATTTCATGGGGGACCCACATGCATGCCGCATGTCATGGGGGCCCCAAATGCATGCCGCATGTCATGGCGGCCCAAAATGCATGACTCATGTCATGGGGGATCCAAACTCATGCCGCATGTCATTGGGGTCCCAAGCATATGCCGCATGTCATGGGGGCCTCATGTGCATGCCACATGTAATGGGGGCCCCAAATGCATGCGGCATGTCATAGGGGCCCCACGTGCATGCCGCATGTCTCGGGCAACCCAAATGCATGCAGCATGTTATGGGGGCCCCACTTGCATGCAGCATGTCTCAGGTACCCCAAATGCATGCAGCATGTTATGCAGGCCCCAAATGCATGCCGCATGTCATGGGGCCCCAAATGCATGCCGCATGTAATGGGGCCCCCAAATTCATGCCGCATGTAATGGGGCCCCCAAATTCATGCCGCATGTCATAGGGGCCCCATGTGCATGCCTCAAGTCATGGGGGCCCCAAATGCATGCCACATATCATGGGGGCCCTACATGCATGCCACATATATTGGGGGCCCCAAATGCATGCCGCAAGTCATGGGTGCCCCACATGCATGCCGCATGTCATCGGGGCCCCAAATGCATGCCGCATGTCATAGGGGCCCCACATGCATGGCACATGTCATGGGGGCCCCACATGCATGCCGCATGTCATGGGGACCCCAAATGAATGTCGCATGTCAAGGGGGCCCCACGTGCATGACGCATGTCATGGGGACCCACATGCATGCTGCATGTCATGGAGGCCCCCAAATGCATGCAGCATGTCTTGGGGCCCACAAATGCATGCCGCATGTCATAGGGGCCCCACATGCATAGCGCATGTCATGGGGGACCCAAATGCATGACTCATGTCATGGGGGCCCCACGTGCATGTCGCATGTCATGGGGGATCCAAACTCATGCTGCATGTCATTGGGACCCCAAGCGTATGCCGCATGTCATGGAGGCCCCATGTGCATGCCACATGTAATGGGGGCCCCAAATGCATGCGGCATGTCATAGGGGCCCCACGTGCATTCTGCATGTCTCGGGCACCCCAAATGCATGCAGCATGTTATGGGGGCCCCACGTGCATGCCGCATGTCTCAGGTACCCCAAGTGCATGCAGCATGTTATGCAGGCCCCATGACATGCGGCAAGCATTTGGGCCCCACATGCATGCTGCATGCCATGGGGCCCCCAAATGCATGCCGCATGTCATGGGGGCCCAACATGCATGGCGCATGTCATGAGGGCCCCACATGCATGGCGCATGTCATGGGGGCCCCAAATGCATGCCGCATGTCATGGGGGCCACAAATATGTGCCGCATTTCATGGGGGCCCAACGTGCATGCCGCATGTCTTTGGGCCAGAAATATTTGCCGCATGTCATGGGGGCCCCACATGCCTGCCATGTGTCATGTGGTCCCCACATGCATTCCGCATGTCATGAGGGCCCCACATGCATGGCGCAAGTCATCGGGGCCACACGTGCATGCCTCGTGTCATGGGGGCCCCAAACGCATGCCTCATTACACGGGGGCCCCAAGTGCATGCTGCATGTCATGGGGACCCCAAATGCATGCCGCATGTCATGGGGACCCTAAATGTATGCCGCATGTCATGGGGGCCCAAAATACGTGCCACATATCAGGGGGCCCCACGTGCATGCCGCATGTCATGGGTGCCCCACATGCATGCTGCATTTCATGGGGTCCCAAATGCATGCCCCATGTCATGGGGGGCCCACGTGCATGCCGCAAGTCATGGGGTCCCCAAATGCATGCCTCATGTCATGGGGTCCCTAAATGCATGCCTCATGGGGGCGCCACGTACATGACGCATGTCATGGAGGCCCCAAATACGTGCTGCATGTCATGAGGGCCCCACATGCATGGCGCATGTCATGGGGGCCCCAAAGGCATGCCGCATGTCATGGGGGCCACAAATATGTGCCGCATGTCATGGGGGCCCAACGTGCATGCCGCATGTCTTGGGGCCCCTAATATTTGCCGCAAGTCGTGGGAGCCCCACATGCATGCCACATGTCATGGGGTCCCCACGTGCATTCCGCATGTCATGGGGGCTCCACATGCATGCCGCATGTCATGGGGGCCCCATGTGCATGTCGCATTTCATGGGGGCCCCAAATGTATGCCGCATGTTATGAGGGCCCCAAATGCATGCCGCATGTCATGGAGGCCCCAAATGTATGCCGCATGTCATGGGGGCCCCAAATACATGCCGCATGTCATGGGGGCCCCCGTGCGTGCCGCATGTCATGGGGGCCACAAATACATGTCGCATGTTTTGGGGCCCCCAAATACGTGCCGCATGTCATGGGGGCCCCACGTGCTTGCCGCATGTTATGGAGTCCCCAAATGCATGCCGCCTGTCATGGGGGCCCCACGAGCATGCCGCATTTCCTTGGGGACCCTTAATGCATGCTACATGTCAGGGGCTCCAAATGCTTGCTGCATGTCATGGAAGCCCCAAATACATGCCGCTTGTAATGGGGGCGCCAAATGCATGGCGCATGTCATAGGGGCCCCACATGCATGCCACATATCAAGAGGGCAACACGTGCATGCCGCATGTAATGGGGGCCCCACATGCAAGCTGGGTGTTATTGGGGCCCAAATGCATGCCGCATGTCATGGGGGCCCCACATACATGGCGCATGTCATGGGGGCCCCAAATGCATGCCGCATGTCAAGGGGGCCCCAAATTTTTGCCTCATGTCATCGGGGCCCCACATGCATGCTGGTTGTCATGGGGGCCCAAATGCATGCCGCATGTCATGGGGGCCCATGTGCATGCCGCATGTCATGGGGGACCAAATGCATGGCGCATGTTATGGGGGCCCCACGTGCATGCCGCTTGTCTTAGGGGCCCCAAGTACGTGCCACATAATGGGGTCCCACATGCATGGTGCATGTCATGGGGGCCCCACATGCATGCCGCATGTCATGACATGCGGCATGCATGTGGGACCCCCATGACACGTGGCATACATGTGGCCCCCAAATTCATGCTGCATGTCATGGGGGCCCCAATTGCATGACCCATGTTATGGAGGCTGCACATGCATGCCACATTGCATGGGGGCCAGAAATGCATGCCGCATGTCATTTGAGCCCCAAAAGTATGCTGCATATCATGGGGGGCCCCAAATACGTGCCGCATGTCATGAGGGCCCCACATGCATGGCGCATGTCATGGGGGCCCCAAATGCATGCCGCATGTTATGGGGGCCGCAAATACGTGCTGCATGTCATGTGGGCCCCAAATATGTGCCAAATGTCAAGAGGGCCCCACATGAATGTCGCGTGTCATGGGAGCCCCAAATGCTTGCCGCATGTCATTTCGTCCCCACATGCATGCCACAGGTCATGGGGGCCCCACATACATGCCGCGTGTCATGGGAGCCCCAAATGCATGCCCCCTTTCATGGGGGCACCACGTGCATGCCGCATGTCATGGGGGCCCCAAATGCATACCGCATGTCATGGGGGCCCCAAATGCATGCCACATGTTATGGGGGCCCTAAATGTATGCCGCATGTCATGGCAGCCCCAATACGTGCCACATGTCATGGGGGCCCCATGTGCATGCCGCATGTCATGGGTGCCCCACATGCATGCCTCATGTCATGGGGGCTCCAAATGCATGACTCATGTCATGGCGTCCCCAAAGGCATGCCTCATGTCATGGGGGCCCCACATGCATGCCACATGTCATAGTGGCCCCACATGCATGCCACGTGTCAAGGGAGCCCCAAATGAATGTCGAATGTCAAGGGGGCCCCATGTGCATGCCGCATGTCATGGGGACCCACATGCATGCAGCATGTCATGGAGGCCCCATGACATGTGACAAGCATTTGGGCCCCACATGCATGCCGCATGCCATGGGCCCCCAAATGCATGCCGCATGTCATGGGGGCCCCACATGCATGCCGCATGTCATGGGGGCCCAAATGCTTGCCACATGTCATGGGGGCCATAAATGCATGCCGCATGTCATGGGGGCCCCAAATGCATGCCGCATGTCTCAGGTACCCCAAATGCGTGCAGCATGTTATGCATGCCCCAAATGCATGCCGCATGTCATGGGAGCCCAAATGCATGCCGCATGTCATGGGGGCCCCACATGCATGCCGCATGTCATGGGGGCCCCAAATGCATGCCGCATGTCATGGGGGCCCCACGTGCTTGGCGCAAGTCATGGGTGCCCCACATGCATGACGCATGTCATCGGGGCCCCAAATGCATGCCACATGTCATAGGGGCCCCACATGAATGACGCATGTCATGGGGGCCCCACATGCATGCCGCATGTCATGGGGGCCCAAATGCTTGCCGCATGTCATGGGGGCCAGAAATGCATGCCGCATGTCATAGGGGCCCCACATGCATGGCGCATTTCATGGGGGCCCTACATGCATGCCGCATGTCATGGGGGCCCCAAGTGCATGCCTCATGTCATGGGGGCCCCAAATGCATGCCGCATGTCATAGTGGCCCCAAATGCATGCTGCATGTCATGAGGGCCCCGCTTGCATGCCGCATGTCATTGGGGCCCCGCAGGCATTCCGTATGTCATGGGGGCCTCACGTGCATTCCGCATGTCATGGGGCCCAAATGCATGCCACATGTCATGGGGGCCCCACTTGCTTGCCGCATTTCATGGGGGAACCCAAATGCATGCATACCGCATGTCATTGGGGCCCCGCAGGCATTCCGCATGTCATGGGGGCCTCACGTGCATTCCGCATGTCATGGGGGCCCCACGGACATGCTGCATGTCATTGGGGCCCCACGTGCTTGCTGCATGTCATGGGGGCACCACGTGCATGCCTCATGTCACGGGGGTCACAAATGTATGCCGCATGTCATGGGGGCCCCACGTGCATCCCGCATGTCATGGGCCCCCCAAATGCATGCCGCATGTCATAGGGGTCCCACATGCATGCCGCATGTCATGGGGGCCCCAAATGCATGCAGCATGTCATAGTGGCCCCAAATGCATGCTGCATGTCACGAGGGCCCCACGTGCATGGCGCATTTCATGGGGGACCCAAATGCATGCCGTATGTCATGGGGGCCCCAAATGCATGGCGCATGTCATGGAGACCCCATTTGCATGCCA
Source organism: Phyllobates terribilis (assembly GCF_046119375.1). Lineage (NCBI taxonomy): Eukaryota > Metazoa > Chordata > Amphibia > Anura > Dendrobatidae > Phyllobates > Phyllobates terribilis. The sequence goes on along the minus strand of NW_027364203.1, from coordinate 113,989 downwards.
CATGTAATGGGGGCCCCAAATGCATGCGGCATGTCATAGGGGCCCCACGTGCATGCCGCATGTCTCGGGCACCCCAAATGCATGCCGCATATAATGGGGCCCCCAAATTCATGCCGCAAGTCATGGGGGCCATAAATGCTTGCCGCATGTCAAGGGGCCCCCACGTGCATGACGCATGTCATGGGGACCCACATGCATGCCGCATGTCAAGGGGCCCCCACGTGCATGACGCATGTCATGGGGACCCACATGCATGCCACATGTCATGGAGGCCCTCATGACATGCGGCAAGCATTTGGGCCCCACATGCATGCTGCATGCCATGGGGCCCCCAAATGCATGCCGCATGTCAAGGGGGCCCAACATGCATGTCGCATGTCACGGGGGCCCAAATGCTTGCCGCATGTCATGGGGGCCCCACATGCATGCCGCATGTCAAGGGGGCCCAACGTGCATGCCGCATGTATTGGGGCCCCAAATTCATGCCGCAAGTCATGAGGGCCCTGCATGCATTCCGCATGTCATGGGGGGCCCAAATGCATGCCGCATGTTATGGGGGCCCCAAATGCATGCCGCATGTAATGGGGGCTTCAAATGCATGCCGCATGTCATGGGGGCCTCACGTGCATTCCGAATGTCATGGGGGCCCCACGTACATGCTGCATGTCATTGGGGCCCCACGTGCTTGCCGCATGTCATGGGGCCCCCCAAATGCAGGCCACATGTCACAGGGGTCCCACATGCATGCCGCATGTCATGGGGGCCCCAAATGCATGCCGCATGTCATAGTGGCCCCAAATGCATGCTGCATGTCATGAGGGCCCCACGTGCATGCCGCATGTCATAGGGGCCCCACGTGCATGCCGCATGTCATGGGGGCCCCACATGCATGCCGCATGTCATGGGGGATCCAAACTCATGCTGCATGTCATTGGGGCCCCAAACGTATGCCGCATGTCATGGAGGCCCCATGTGCATGCCACATGTAATGGGGGCCACAAATGCATGCGGCATGTCATAGGGGCCCCACGTGCATGCCGCATGACTCGGGCACCCCAAATTCATGCCGCATGTCATAGGGGCCCCACATGCATGCACATGTCATGGGGGCCTCAAATGCGTGGCACCACTTGCATGCAGCATGTAATGGGGGCACCACTTGCATGCAGCATGTAATGGGGGATCCAAGTGCATGACGCATGTCATGAGGGTCCCACATGCATGCCGCATGTCATGGGGGCCCACATGCATGCCGCATGTCATGGGGGCACCACTTGCATGCAGCATGTAATGGGGGATCCAAATGCATGACGCATATCAAGGGGGCCCCACGTGCATGCCGCATGTCATGGGGACCCACATGCATGCCGCATGTCATGGAGGCCCCCATGACATGCGACAAGCATTTGGGCCCCACATGCATGACGCATGCCATGGGGCCCCCAAATGCATGCCGCATGTCATGGGGGCCCAAATGCTTGCCGCTTGTCATGGGGGCCATAAATGGATGCTGCATGTCATGGGAGCCCCACATGCATGCCAAATGTCATGGGGGCCCCAAATGAATGTTGCATGTCAAGGGGTCCCCACGTGCATGCCGCATGTCATGGGGACCCCACATGCATGCCGCATGTCATGGGGCCCCACATGCATGCCGCATGTCTCAGGTACCCCAAATGCATGCAGCATGTTATGCATGCCCCAAATGCATGCCGCATGTCATGGGGGCCCCACATGCATGCGGCATGTCATGGGGGCCCCAAATACATGCCGCATGTCATGGGGGCCCCACGTGCTTGGCGCAAGTCATGGGTGCCCCAAATGCATGCCGCATGTCATCGGGGCCCTAAATGCATGCCGCATGTCATAGGGGCCCCACATGAATGACGCATGTCATGGGGGCCCAACATGCATGTCGCATGTCACGGAGGCCCCAAATGCTTGCCGCATGTCATGGGAGCCCCACATGAATGTCGCATGTCAAGGGGGCCCCACGTGCATGCCGCATGTCATGGGGACCCCAAATGCATGCCGCATGTCATGGGGGCCATAAATGCATGCCGCATGTCATGGGGGCCCAACGTGCATGCCGCATGTATTGTGGGCCCCAAATTCATGCTGCATGTCATGAGGGCCCTGCATGCATGTCGCATGTCATGGTGGCCCAAATGCTTGCCGCATGTCATGGGGGCCCCACATGCATGCCGCATGTCATGGGGCCCAAAAGCTTGCCGCATGTCATGGGGGCCATAAATGCATGCCGCATGTCATGGGAGCCCCACATGAATGGCGCATGTCAAGGGGGCCCAACGTGCATGCCGCATGTATTGGGGGCCCCAAATTCATGCCGCAAGTCATGAGGGCCCTGCATGCATTCCGCATGTCATGGGGGCCCCAAATGCATGCCGCATGTAATGGGGGATTCAAATGCATGCCGCATGTCATGGGGGTCCCACATGCATGCCGCATGTCATGGGGGCCCCAAATGCATGCCTCAAGTCATGGGGCCCCCCAAATGGATGCCACATTTCATAGGGGCCCCACATGCATGACACATATCTTGGGGCCCACAAATGCATGCCGCATGTCATAGGGGCTACACATGCATGGCACATGTCATAGGGGCCCCACGTACATGGCTCATGTCATGGGTGCCCCACCTGCATGCCGCATGTCATTGGGGCCCCAATTGCATGCCGCATGCCATAGGGGCCCCACATGCATGGCGCATGTCATGGGGGCCCCAAATGCATGCCGCATGTTATGGGGGCCCCATGTGCATGCCGCATGTCATGGGGGCTCCAAATGCATGCCGCATGTAATGGGGGCCCCACATCCATGCCGCATGTCATGGGGGCCCCAAATGCATGCAGCATGTCATGGGGGCCCCACGTGCATGCCACATGTCATGGGGGCCCCACTTGCATGCATCATGTAATGGGGGTCCCACATGCATGCAGCATGTCATGAGGGCCCCACATGCATGCCGCATGTCATGGGGGTCCCACGTGCATGCTGCATGTCATTGGGGCCCCACGTGCTTGCTGCATGTCACGAGGGCCACAAATGTATGCCGCATGTCATGGGGGCCCCACGTGCATGCCGCATGTCATGGGGCCCCCCAAATGCATGCAGCATGTCATGGGGGCCCCACGTGCATGCCACATGTCATGGGGAGCCCACATGCATGCCGCATATCATAGGGGCCCCACATGCATGGAGCATGTAATTAGGGCCCCACGTGCATGCTGCATGTCATGGGGGATCCAAACTCATGCCGCATGTCATTGGGGCCCCAAGCGTATGCCGCATTTCATGGGGGCCCCATGTGCATGCCACATGTAATGTGGGCCCCAAATGCCTGCGGCATGTCATAGAGGCCCCACGTGCATGCCGCATGTCTCGGGCACACCAAATGCATGCAGCATGTTATGGGGGCCCCACGTGCATGCCGCATGTCTCAGGTACCCCAAATGCATGCAGCATGTTATGCAGGCCCCAAATGCATGCCGCATGTCATGGGGGCCCAAATGCATGCCGCATGTCATGGGGGCCCCACATGCATGCCGCATGTCATGGGTGCCCCAAATGCATGCCGCATGTCATGGGGGCTCCACGTGCATGTCGCATGTCATGGGGGCCCCAAATGCATGCCGCATGTCATGGGCCCCCCAAATGCATGCAGCATGTCTTGGGGCCCACAAATGCATGCCGCATGTCATAGGGGCCCCACATGCATGGCGTATTTCATGGGGGCCCCAAATGCGTGCCGCATATCATGGGGGCCCCAAATTCATGCCGCAAGTCATGGGGGCCATAAATGCATGCCGCATGTCAAGGGGGCCCCACGTGCATGCCGCATGTCATGGGGACCCACATGCATGCCGCATGTCATGGAGGCCCCCATGATATGCGGCAAGCATTTGGGCCCCACATGCATGCTGCATGCCATGGGGCCCCCAAATGCATGCCGCATGTCAAGGGGGTCCCACATGCATGCCGCATGTCATGGGGGCCCAAATGCTTGCCGCATGTCATGGGGGCCCCACATGCATGCCGCATGTCATGGGGCCCAAAAGCTTGCCGCATGTCATGTGGGCCATAAATGCATGCCGCATGTCATGGGAGCCCCACATGAATGTTGCATGTCAAGGGGGCCCAACGTGCATACCGCATGTATTGGGGGCCCCAAATTCATGCCGCATGTCTCAGGTACCCCAAATGCATGCAGCATGTTATGCAGGCCCCAAATGCATGCCGCATGTCATGGGGGCCCAAATGCATGCCGCATGTCATGGGGGCCCCGCAGGCATTCCGCATGTCATGGGGGGCCCAAATGCATGCCGCATGTCATGGGGGCCCCACGTGCATGCCACATGTAATGTGGGCCCCAAATGCATGCGGCATGTCATAGAGGCCCCACGTGCATGCCGCATGTCTCGGGCACCCCAAATGCATGCAGCATGTTATGGGGGCCCCACGTGCATGCCGCATGTCTCAGGTACCCCAAATGCATGCAGCATGTTATGCAGGCCCCAAATGCAGGTCGCATGTCATGGGGGCCCCAAATGAATGCCTCATGTCATGGGGGCCCCAAATGCATGCCGCATGTCATAGGGCCCCCCAAATGCATGCAGCATGTCTTGGGGCCCACAAATGCATGCCGCATGTCATAAGGGCCCCACATGCATGGCGTATTTCATGGGGGCTCCACGTGCATGCCGCATTTCATGGGGGACCCAAATGCATGTCGCATGTCATGGGGGCCCCAAATGAATGCCTCATGTCATGGGGGCCCCAAATGCATGCCGCATGTCATGAGGGCCCCGCTTGCATGCCGCATGTCATTGGGGCCCCGCAGGCATTCCGCATGTCATGGGGGCCCCACGTACATGCTGCATGTCATTGGGGCCCCACGTGCTTGCCGCATTTAATGGGGGACGCAAATGCATGCATGCCGCATGTCATTGGGGCCCCGTAGGCATTCTGCATGTCATGGGGGCTTCACGTGCATTCCGCATGTCATGGGGGCCCCACGTGCTTGCCGCATGTCATGGGGCCCCCCAAATGCAGGCCGCATGTCACAGGGGTCCCACATGCATGCCGCATGTCATGGGGGCCCCAAATGCATGCCACATGTCATAGTGGCCCCAAATGCATGCTGCATGTCATGAGGGCCCCACGTGCATGCCGCATGTCATAGGGGCCCCACATGCATGCCGCATGTCTCGGGCACCCCAAATTCATGCCGCATGTCATAGGGGCCCCACGTGCATGGCGCAAATCATGGGTGCCCCACATGCATGCCGCATGTCATCGGGGCCCCAAATGCATGCCGCATGTCATAGGGGCCCCACATGCATGCCGCATTTCATGGGGGACCCAAATGCATGCCGCATGTCATGGGGCCCCAAATGCATGTCGCATGTCATGGGGGACCCACATGCATGCTGCATGTCATGGGGGCCCCAAATGCATACCGCATGTCATGGGGGCCCCAAATGCATGCCGCATGTCATGGGCCCCCCCAAATGCATGCAGCATGTCTTGGTGCCCACAAATGCATGCCGCATGTCATAGGGGCCCCACATGCATGGCGCATTTCATGGGGCCCCCACATGCATGCGCATGTCATGGGGGCCTCAAATGCGTGCCGCATATCATGGGGGCCCCAAATGCATGCCGCATGTCATGGGGGCCCACATGCATGCCGCATGTCATGGGGGCCCACATGCATGCCGCATGTCATGGGGGCACCACTTGCATGCAGCATGTAATGGGGGATCCAAGTGCATGCCGCATGTCATGGAGGCCCCCATGACATGCGACAAGCATTTGGGCCCCACATGCATGCCGCATGCCATGGGGCCCCCAAATGCATGCCGCATGTCATGGGGGCCCAAATGCTTGCCGCATGTCATGGGGGCCATAATTGGATGCCGCATGTCATGGGAGCCCCACATGCATGCCACATGTCATGGGGGCCCCAAATGTTGCATGTCAAGGTGGCCCCACGTGCATGCCGCATGTCATGGGGACCCCACATGCATGCCGCATGTCATGGGTCCCCACATGCATGCCGCATGTCTCAGGTACCCCAAATGCATGCAGCATGTTATGCATGCCCCAAATGCATGCCACATGTCATTGGGGCCCCGCAGGCATTCCGCATGTCATGGGGGCCTCACGTGCATTCCGCATTTCATGGGGGACCCAAATGCATGCCGCATCTCATGGGGCCCCCAAATGCATGGCGCATGTCATGGGGGATCCAAACTCATGCTGCATGTCATTGGGGCCACAAGCGTATGCCGCATGTCATGGAGGCCCCATGTGCATACCACATGTAATGGGGGCCCCAAATGCATGCGGCATGTCATAGGGCCCCCAAATTCATGCCGCAAGTCATGGGGGCCATAAATGCATGCCGCATGTCAAGGGCCCCCACGTGCATGACGCATGTCATGGGGACCCACATGCATGCCACATGTCATGGAGGCCCCCATGACATGCGGCAAGCATTTGGGCCCCACATGCATGCTGCATGCCATGGGGCCCACAAATGCATGCCGCATGTCAAGGGGGCCCAACATGCATGTCGCATGTCATGGTGGCCCAAATGCTTGCCGCATGTCATGGGGGCCATAAATGCATGCCGCATGTCATGGGAGCCCCACATGAATGGCGCATGTCAAGGGGGCCCAACGTGCATGCCGCATGTATTGGGGGCCCCAAATTCATGCCGCAAGTCATGAGGGCCCTGCATGCATTCCGCATGTCATGGGGGGCCCAAATGCATGCCGCATGTCATGGGGGCCCCAAATGCATGCCGCATGTAATGGGGGATTCAAATGCATGCTGCATGTCATGGGGGTCCCACATGCATGCCGCATGTCATGGGGGCCCCAAATGCATGCCTCAAGTCATGGGGCCCCCCAAATGGATGCCGCATTTCATAGGGGCCCCACATGCATGACGCATATCTTGGGGCCCACAAATGCATGCCGCATATCATAGGGGCCCCACATGCATGGCACATGTCATAGGGGCCCCACGTACATGGCTCATGTCATGGGTGCCCCACCTGCATGCCGCATGTCATTGGGGCCCCAATTGCATGCCGCATGCCATAGGAGCCCCACATGCATGGCGCATGTCATGGGGGCCCCAAATGCATGCCGCATGTCATGGGGGCCCCAAATGCATGCCACATGTAATGGGGGCCCCACATCCATGCCGCATGTCATGGGGGCCCCAAATGCATGCAGCATGTCATGGGGGCCCCACGTGCATGACACATGTCATGGCTGGCCCACATGCATGCCGCATGTCATGGGGGCCCCACTTGCATGCATCATGTAATGGGGGTCCCACATGCATGCAGCATGTCATGAGGGCCCCACATGCATGCCGCATGTCATGGGGGTCCCACGTGCATGCTGCATGTCATTGGGGCCCCACGTGCTTGCCGCATGTCACGAGGGCCACAAATGTATGCCGCATGTCATGGGGGCCCCACGTGCATGCCGCATGTCATGGGGCCCCCCAAATGCATGCAGCATGCCATGGGGGCCCCACGTGCATGCCACATGTCATGGGGAGCCCACATGCATGCCGCATATCATAGGGGCCCCACATGCATGGAGCATGTAATGGGGGCCCCACGTGCATGCTGCATGTCATGGGGGATCCAAACTCATGCCGCATGTCATTGGGGCCCCAAGCGTATGCCGCATTTCATGGGGGCCCCATGTGCATGCCACATGTAATGTGGGCCCCAAATGCCTGCGGCATGTCATAGAGGCCCCACGTGCATGCCGCATGTCTCGGGCACACCAAATGCATGCAGCATGTTATGGGGGCCCCACGTGCATGCCGCATGTCTCAGGTACCCCAAATGCATGCAGCATGTTATGCAGGCCCCAAATGCATGCCGCATGTCATGGGGGCCCAAATGCATGCCGCATGTCATGGGGGCCCCACATGCATGCCGCATGTCATGGGTGCCCCAAATGCATGCCGCATGTCATGGGGGCTCCACGTGCATGTCGCATGTCATGGGGGCCCCAAATGCACGCCGCATGTCATGGCCCCCCCAAATGCATGCAGCATGTCTTGGGGCCCACAAATGCATGCCGCATGTCAAGGGGGTCCCACATGCATGCCGCATGTCATGGGGGCCCAAATGCTTGCCGCATGTCATGGGGGCCCCACATGCATGCCGCATGTCATGGGGCCCAAAAGCTTGCCGCATGTCATGGGGGCCATAAATGCATGCCGCATGTCATGGGAGCCCCACATGAATGTCGCATGTCAAGGGGGCCCAACGTGCATACCGCATGTATTGGGGGCCCCAAATTCATGCCGCATGTCATGAGGGCCCTGCATGCATGCCACATGTCATGGGGGCCCCGCAGGCATTCCGCATGTCATGGGGGGCCCAAATGCATGCCGCATGTCATGGGGGCCCCACGTGCATGCCACATGTAATGTGGGCCCCAAATGCATGCGGCATGTCATAGAGGCCCCACGTGCATGCCGCATGTCTCGGGCACCCCAAATGCATGCAGCATGTTATGGGGGCCCCACGTGCATGCCGCATGTCTCAGGTACCCCAAATGCATGCAGCATGTTATGCAGGCCCCAAATGCATGCCGCATGTCATGGGGGCCCAAATGCATGCCGCATGTCATGGGGGCCCCACATGCATGCCGCATGTCATGGGTGCCCCAAATGCATGTCGCATGTCATTGGGGCTCCACGTGCATGCCGCATGTCATGGGGGCACCACTTGCATGCAGCATGTAATGGGGGATCCAAATGCATGACGCATGTCAAGGGGGCCCCACGTGCATGCCGCATGTCATGGGGACCCACATGCATGCCGCATGTCATGGAGGCCCCCATGACATGCGACAAGCATTTGGGCCCCACATGCATGCCGCATGCCATGGGGCCCCCAAATGCATGCCGCATGTCATGGGGGCCCAAATGCTTGCCGCATGTCATGGGGGCCATAAATGGATGCCGCATGTCATGGGAGCCCCACATGCATGCCAAATGTCATGGGGGCCCCAAATGAATGTTGCATGTCAAGGGGGCCCCACGTGCATGCCGCATGTCATGGGGACCCCACATGCATGCCGCATGTCATGGGGGCCCCAAATACATGCCACATGTCATGGGGGCCCCATGTGCTTGGCGCAAGTCATGGGTGCCCCACATGCATGCCGCATGTCATCGGGGCCCTAAATGCATGCCGCATGTCATAGGGGCCCCACATGAATGACGCATGTCATGGGGGCCCCACATGCATGCCGCATGTCACGGAGGCCCCAAATGCTTGCCGCATGTCATGGGAGCCCCACATGAATGTCGCATGTCAAGGGGGCCCCACGTGAATGCCGCATGTCATGGGGACCCCACGTGCATGCCGCATGTCATGGAGACCCCAAATGCATGCCGCATGTCATGGGGGCCATAAATGCATGCCGCATGTCATGGGGGCCCAACGTGCATGCCGCATGTATTGTGGGCCCCAAATTCATGCTGCATGTCATGAGGGCCCTGCATGCATGCCGCATATCATGGGGGCCCCGCAGGCATTCCGCATGTCATGGGGGCCCAAACGCATGCCGCATGTCATGGGGTCCCCACGTGCATGCCGCATGTAATGGGGGATTCAAATGCATGCCGCATGACATGGGGGTCCCACATGCATGCTGCATGTCATGGGGGCCCCAAATGCATGCCTCAATTCATGGGGGCTCCAAATGCATGCCGCATGTCATGTGGGCCCCACATGCATGCCGCATGTCATGGGGCCCCCAAATGCATGCCGCATGTCATGGGGTTCCCACATGCATGCCGCATGTCATGGGGGCCTCAAATGCGTGCCGCATATCATGGGGGCCCCAAATGCATGCCGCATGTCATGGGGGCCCACATGCATGCCGCATGTCATGGGGGCACCACTTGCATGCAGCATGTAATGGGGGATCCAAATGCATGCCGCATGTCAAGGGGGCCCCACGTGCATGCCGCATGTCATGGGGACCCACATGCATGCCGCATGTCATGGAGGCCCCCATGACATGCGACAAGCATTTGGGCCCCACATGCATGCCGCATGCCATGGGGCCCCCAAATGCATGCCGCATGTCATGGGGGCCCAAATGCTTGCCGCATGTCATGGGGGCCATAAATGGATGCCGCATGTCATGGGAGCCCCACATGCATGCCACATGTCATGGGGGATTCAAATGCATGCCGCATGTCATTTGGGTCCCACATGCATGCCGCATGTCATGGGGGCCCCAAATGCATGCCTCAAGTCATGGGGGCCCCAAATGCATGCCGCATGTCATTGGGGCCCCCACATGCATGCCGCATGTCATGGGGTCCCCACATGCATGCCGCATGTCATGGGGGCTCAAATGCTTGACGCATGTCACGGGGGCCATAAATGCATGCCGCATGTCATGGGGGCCCAACAAGCATGCCGCATGTATTGGGGGCCCCAAATTCATGCCGCATGTCATAGGGGCCCCACATGCATGGCGCATGTCACGGGGGCCCCACTTGCATGCAGCATGTAATGGGGGATCCAAATGCATGCTGCACGTCATGGGGGCCCCACGTGCATGCCGCATGTCATGGGGGCCCCGCAGGCATTCCACATGTCATGGGGGCCCCAAATAAATGCTGCATTTCACGGGGGCCCCAAGTGCATGCCGCATGTCATGGGGCCCCCCAAATGGATGCCGCATGTCATAGGGGCCCCACATGCATGCCGCATATCATGGGGGCCCCAAATGCATGCAGCATGTCATAGTGGCCCCACGTGCATACCACATGACATGGGGGCCCCACATGCATGCCGCATGTCATGGGGGCCCCACGTGCATGCCGCATGTCTTGGGGCCCACAAATGCATGCCGCATGTCATAGGGGCCCCACATGCATGGCGCATTTCATGGGGGCCCTACATGCATGCCTCATGTCATGGGGCCCCAAATGCATGCCGCATGTCATAGTGGTTTCCAAATGCATGCTGCATGTCATGAGGGGCCCACGTGCATGCCGCAAGTCATGGGGGCCCCAAATGCATGTCACATATCATGGGGGCCCCACGTGCATGCTGCATATATTGGGGGCCCCAAATCCATGCCACATGTCATGAGGGCCCCGCTTGCATGCCGCATGTCATTGGGGCCCCGCAGGCATTCCGCATGTCATGGGGGCCCCACGTACATGGGGCCCCAAGCGTATGCCGCATGTCATGGAGGCCCCATGTGCATGCCACATGTAATGGGGGCCACAAATGCATGCGGCATGTCATAGGGGCCCCACGTGCATGCCACATGTCTCGGGCACCCCAAATTCATGCCGCATGTCATAGGGGCCCCACGTGCATGGCGCAAATCATGGGTGCCCCACATGCATGCCGCATGTCATCGGGGCCCCAAATGCATGCCGCATGTCATAGGGGCCCCACATGCATGCCGCATTTCATGGGGGACCCAAATGCATGCCGCATGTCATGGGGCCCCAAATGCATGTCGCATGTCATGGGGGACCCACATGCATGCTGCATGTCATGGGGGCCCCAAATGCATGCCACATGTCATGGGGGCCCCAAATGCATGCCGCATGTCATGGGGCCCCCCAAATGCATGCAGCATGTCTTGGTGCCCACAAATGCATGCCGCATGTCATAGGGGCCCCACATGCATGGCGCTTTTCATGGGCCCCCCACATGCATGCGCATGTCATGGGGGCCTCAAATGCGTGCCGCATATCATGGGGGCCCCAAATGCATGCCGCATGTCATGGGGGCCTACATGCATGCCGCATGTCATGGGGGCCCAAATGCTTGCCGCATGTCATGGGGGCCATAAATGGATGCCGCATGTCATGGGAGCCCCACATGCATGCCACATGTCATGGGGGCCCCAAATGAATGTTGCATGTCAAGGGGGCCCCGCGTGCATGCCGCATGTCATGGGGACCCACATGCATGCCGCATGTCATGGAGGCCCCCATGACATGCGACAAGCATTTAGGCCCCACATGCATGCCGCATACCATGGGGCCCCCAAATGCATGCCACATGTCATGGGGGCCCAAATGCTTGCCGCATGTCATGGGGGCTATAAATGGATGCCGCATGTCATGGGGGCCCCACATGCATGCCGCATGTCTCAGGTACCCCAAATGCATGCAGCATGTTATGCATGCCCCAAATGCATGCCGCATGTCATGGGGGCCCCGCATGCATGCCGCATGTCATGGGGGCCCCAAATACATGCCGCATGTCATGGGGGCCCCACGTGCTTGGCGCAAGTCATGGGTGCCCCACATGCATGCCGCATGTCATCGGGGCCCTAAATGCATGCCGCATGTCATAGGGGCCCCACATGCATGACGCATGTCATGGGGGACCCACATGCATGCCGCATGTCACGGAGGCCCCAATTGCATGCCGCATGTCATGGGAGCCCCACATGAATGTCGCATGTCAAGGGGGCCCCACGTGCATGCCGCATGTCATGAGGATACCAAATGCATGCCGCATGTCATGGGGCCATAAATGCATGCCGCATGTCATGGGGGCCCCACGTGCATGCCACATGTCATTGGGGGCCCACATGCATTCCACATGTCATGGGGGCCACACTTGCATGCAGCATGTAATGGGGATCCAAATGCATGACGCATGTCATGGGGGCCCCAAATGCATGCGGCATGTCATAGTGGCCCCACGTGCATACCACATGTCATGGGGGCCCAAATGCATGACGCATGTCATGGATGCTCCACGTGCATGCCGCATGTAATGGGGCCCCCAAATTCATGTTGCATGTCATAGGGGCCCCACGTGCATTCCGCATGTCATGGGGGCCCCAAATGCATGCCGCATGTCATGGGGGCCCCACGTGCATGCCGCATGTCTTGGGGCCCACAAATGCATGCCGCATGTCATAGGGGCCCCACATGCATGGCGCATTTCATGGGGCTCCTACATGCATGCCGCATGTCATGGGGGCCCCAAATGCATGCCTCATGTCATGGGGGCCCCAAATGCATGCCGCATGTCATAGTGGTTTCCAAATGCATGCTGCATGTCATGAGGGGCCACGTGCATGCCGCAAGTCATGGGGGCCCCAAATGCATGCCACATATCATGGGGGCCCCACGTGCATGCTGCATATATTGGGGGCCCCAAATGCATGCCACATGTCATGAGGGCCCTGCTTGCATGCCGCATGTCATTGGGGCCCCGCAGGCATTCCGCATGTCATGGGGGCCCCACGTACATGCTGCATGTCATTGGGGCCCCACGTGCTTGCCGAATTTAATGGGGGACGCAAATGCATGCATGCCGCATGTCATTGGGGCCCCACAGGCATTCCGCATGTCATGCGGGCCTCACGTGCATTCCGCATGTCATGGGGGCCCCACGTACATGCTGCATGTCAAGGGGGCCCCAAATGTATGCCGCATGTCATGGGGGCGCCACGTACATGACGCATGTCATGGGGGCCCAAATACGTGCTGCATGTCATGAGGGCCCCACATGCATGGCGCATTTCATGGGGGCCCCAAAGGCATGCCGCATGTCATGGGGGCCACAAATATGTGCCGCATGTCATGGGGGCCCAACGTGCATGCCGCATGTCTTGGGGCCCCAAATATTTGCCGCAAGTCGTGGGAGCCCCACATGCATGCCACGTGTCATGGGGTCCCCACGTGCATTCCGCATGTCATGGGGGCTCCACATGCATGCCGCATGTCATGGGGGCCCCATGTGCATGTCGCATTTCATGGGGGCCCCAAATGTATGCCGCATGTCATGAGGGCCCCAAATGCATGCCGCATGTCATGGAGGCCCCAAATGTATGCCGCATGTCATGGGGGCCCCAAATACATGCCGCATGTCATGGGGGCCCCCGTGCGTGCCGCATGTCATGGGGGCCACAAATACATGTCGCATGTTTTGGGGCCCCCAAATACGTGCCGCATGTCATGGGGGCCCCACGTGCTTGCCGCATGTTATGGAGTCCCCAAATGCATGCCGCCTGTCATGGGGGCCCCACGAGCATGCCGCATTTCTTTGGGGACCCTAAATGCATGCTACATGTCAGGGGCTCCAAATGCTTGCTGCATGTCATGGAAGCCCCAAATACATGCCGCTTGTAATGGGGGCGCCAAATGCATGGCGCATGTCATAGGGGCCCCACATGCATGCCACATATCATGAGGGCAACACGTGCATGCCGCATGTAATGGGGGCCCCACATGCAAGCTGGGTGTTATTGGGGCCCAAATGCATGCCGCATGTCCTGGGGGCCCCACATACATGGCGCATGTCATGGGGGCCCCAAATGCATGCCGCATGTCAAGGGGGCCCCAAATTTTTGCCTCATGTCATCGGGGCCCCACATGCATGCTGGTTGTCATGGGGGCCCAAATGCATGCCGCATGTCATGGGGGCCCATGTGCATGCCGCATGTCATGGGGGACCAAATGCATGGCGCATGTTATGGGGGCCCCACGTGCATGCCGCTTGTCTTAGGGGCCCCAAGTACGTGCCGCATAATGGGGTCCCACATGCATGGTGCGTGTCATGGGAGCCCCACATGCATGCCGCATGTCATGACATGCGGCATGCATGTGGGACCCCCATGACACGTGGCATGCATGTGGCCCCCAAATTCATGCTGCATGTCATGGGGGCCCCAATTGCATGACCCATGTTATGGAGGCTGCACATGCATGCCACATTTCATGGGGGCCACAAATGCATGCCGCATGTTATTTGGGCCCCAAAAGTATGCTGCATATCATGGGGGGCCCCAAATACGCGCCGCATGTCATGAGGGCCCCACATGCATGGCGCATGTCATGGGGGCCCCAAATGCATGCCGCATGTTATGGGGGCCGCAAATATGTGCTGCATGTCATGTGGGCCCCAAATATGTGCCAAATGTCAAGAGGGCCCCACATGAATGTCGCGTGTCATGGGAGCCCCAAATGCTTGCCGCATGTCATTTCGTCCCCACATGCATGCCACAGGTCATGGGGGCCCCACATACATGCCGCGTGTCATGGGAGCCCCAAATGCATGCCCCCTTTCATGGGGGCACCACGTGCATGCCGCATGTCATGGGGGCCCCAAATGCATACCGCATGTCATGGGGGCCCCAAATGCATGCCGCATGTTATGGGGGCCCTAAATATATGCCGCATGTCATGGCAGCCCCAATACGTGCCACATGTCATGGGGGCCCCACGTGCATGCCGCATGTCATGGGTGCCCCACATGCATGCCTCATGTCATGGGGGCTCCAAATACATGCCTCATGTCATTGCGTCACCAAAGGCATGCCTCATGTCATGGGGGCCCCACATGCATGCCACATGTCATAGTGGCCCCACATGCATGCCACGTGTCAAGGGAGCCCCAAATAAATGTCGCATGTCAAGGGGGCCCCATGTGCATGCCGCATGTCATGGGGACCCACATGCATGCAGCATGTCATGGAGGCCCCATGACATGCGACAAGCATTTGGGCCCCACATGCATGACGCATGCCATGGGCCCCCCAAATGCATGCCGCATGTCATGGGGGCCCCACATGCATGCCGCATGTCATGGGGGCCAAAATGCTTGCCACATGTCATGGGGGCCATAAATGCAAGCCGCATGTCATGGGTGCCCCACATGCATGACGCATGTCATCAGGGCCCCAAATGCATGCCGCATGTCATAGGGGCCCCACATGCATGCCGCATGTCATGGGGGCCCCACATGCATGCCGCATGTCATGGGGGCCCAAATGCTTGCCGCATGTCATGGGGGCCAGAAATGCATGCCGCATGTCATAGGGGCCCCAAATGCATGGCGCATTTCATGGTGGCCCTACATGCATGCCGCATGTCATGGGGGCCCCAAGTGCATGCCTCATGTCATGGGGGCCCCAAATGCATGCCGCATGTCATAGTGGCCCCAAATGCATGCTGCATGTCATGAGGGGCCCACGTGCATGCCGCATGTCATGGGGGCCCCAAATGCATGGCTCAAGTCATGGGGGCCCCAAATGCATGCCACATATCATGGGGGCCCCAGGTGCATGCTGCATATATTGGGGGCCCCAAATGCATGCCACATGTCATGAGGGCCCCGCTTGCATGCCGCATGTCATTGGGGCCCCGCAGGCATTCCGCATGTCATGGGGGCCTCACGTGCATTTCGCATGTCATGGGGCCCAAATGCATGCCGCATGTCATGGGGGCCCAACGTGCATGCCGCATGTATTGGGGTCCCCAACTGCATGCCGCATATCATGGGACCCCAAATGCATGCCACATGTCATGGGGGCCCCACATGCTTGCCGCATTTCATGGGGGACCCAAATGCATGCATACCGCATGTCATTGGGGCCCCGCAGGCATTCCGCATGTCATGGGGGCCTCACGTGCATTCCGCATGTCATGGGGGCCCCACGTGCTTGCTGCATGTCATGGGGGCCCCACGTGCATGCCTCATGTCACGGGGGTCACAAATGTATGCCGCATGTCATGGGGGCCCCACGTGCATGCCGCATGTCATGCCCCCCCAAATGCATGCCGCATGTCATAGGGGTCCCACATGCATGCCGCATGTCATGGGGCCCCCAAATGCATGCCGCATGTCATAGTGGCCCCAAATGCATGCTGCATGTCATGAGGGCCCCACGTGCATGGCGCATTTCATGGGGGACCCAAATGCATGCCGCATGTCATGGGGGCGCCAAATGCATGGCGCATGTCATAGGGGCCCCACATGCATGCCACATATCATGAGGGCAACACGTGCATGCCGCATGTAATGGGGGCCCCACATGCAAGCTGGGTGTTATTGGGGCCCAAATGCATGCCGCATGTCATGGGGGCCCCACATACATGGCGCATGTCATGGGGGCCCCAAATGCATGCCGCATGTCAAGGGGGCCCCAAATTTTTGCCTCATGTCATCGGGGCCCCACATGCATGCTGGTTGTCATGGGGGCCCAAATGCATGCCGCATGTCATGGGGGCCCATGTGCATGCCGCATGTCATGGGGGACCAAATGCATGGCGCATGTTATGGGGGCCCCACGTGCATGCCGCTTGTCTTAGGGGCCCCAAGTACGTGCCGCATAATGGGGTCCCACATGCATGGTGCGTGTCATGGGAGCCCCACATGCATGCCGCATGTCATGACATGCGGCATGCATGTGGGACCCCCATGACACGTGGCATGCATGTGGCCCCCAAATTCATGCTGCATGTCATGGGGGCCCCAATTGCATGACCCATGTTATGGAGGCTGCACATGCATGCCACATTTCATGGGGGCCACAAATGCATGCCGCATGTTATTTGGGCCCCAAAAGTATGCTGCATATCATGGGGGGCCCCAAATACGTGCCGCATGTCATGAGGGCCCCACATGCATGGCGCATGTCATGGGGGCCCCAAATGCATGCCGCATGTTATGGGGGCCGCAAATATGTGCTGCATGTCATGTGGGCCCCAAATATGTGCCAAATGTCAAGAGGGCCCCACATGAATGTCGCGTGTCATGGGAGCCCCAAATGCTTGCCGCATGTCATTTCGTCCCCACATGCATGCCACAGGTCATGGGGGCCCCACA
Organism: Phyllobates terribilis; assembly: GCF_046119375.1. Classification (NCBI taxonomy): domain Eukaryota; kingdom Metazoa; phylum Chordata; class Amphibia; order Anura; family Dendrobatidae; genus Phyllobates; species Phyllobates terribilis. Next base: position 96,309 of record NW_027364203.1, on the reverse strand, counting down.
TACATGCCGCGTGTCATGGGAGCCCCAAATGCATGCCCCCTTTCATGGGGGCACCACGTGCATGCCGCATGTCATGGGGGCCCCAAATGCATACCGCATGTCATGGGGGCCCCAAATGCATGCCGCATGTTATGGGGGCCCTAAATGTATGCCGCATGTCATGGCAGCCCCAATACGTGCCACATGTCATGGGGGCCCCACGTGCATGCCGCATGTCATGGGTGCCCCACATGCATGCCTCATGTCATGGGGGCTCCAAATACATGCCTCATGTCATTGCGTCACCAAAGGCATGCCTCATGTCATGGGGGCCCCACATGCATGCCACATGTCATAGTGGCCCCACATGCATGCCACGTGTCAAGGGAGCCCCAAATAAATGTCGCATGTCAAGGGGGCCCCATGTGCATGCTGCATGTCATGGGGACCCACATGCATGCAGCATGTCATGGAGGCCCCATGACATGCGACAAGCATTTGGGCCCCACATGCATGACGCATGCCATGGGCCCCCCAAATGCATGCCGCATGTCATGGGGGCCCCACATGCATGCCGCATGTCATGGGGGCCAAAATGCTTGCCACATGTCATGGGGGCCATAAATGCAAGCCGCATGTCATGGGTGCCCCACATGCATGACGCATGTCATCGGGGCCCCAAATGCATGCCGCATGTCATAGGGGCCCCACATGCATGCCGCATGTCATGGGAGCCCCACATGCATGCCGCATGTCATGGGGGCCCAAATGCTTGCCGCATGTCATGGGGGCCAGAAATGCATGCCGCATGTCATAGGGGCCCCACATGCATGGCGCATTTCATGGTGGCCCTACATGCATGCCGCATGTCATGGGGGCCCCAAGTGCATGCCTCATGTCATGGGGGCCCCAAATGCATGCCGCATGTCATAGTGGCCCCAAATGCATGCTGCATGTCATGAGGGGCCCACGTGCATGCCGCATGTCATGGGGGCCCCAAATGCATGGCTCAAGTCATGGGGGCCCCAAATGCATGCCACATATCATGGGGGCCCCAGGTGCATGCTGCATATATTGGGGGCCCCAAATGCATGCCACATGTCATGAGGGCCCCGCTTGCATGCCGCATGTCATTGGGGCCCCGCAGGCATTCCGCATGTCATGGGGGCCTCACGTGCATTTCGCATGTCATGGGGCCCAAATGCATGCCGCATGTCATGGGGGCCCAACGTGCATGCCGCATGTATTAGGGTCCCCAACTGCATGCCGCATATCATGGGACCCCAAATGCATGCCACATGTCATGGGGGCCCCACATGCTTGCCGCATTTCATGGGGGACCCAAATGCATGCATACCGCATGTCATTGGGGCCCCGCAGGCATTCCGCATGTCATGGGGGCCTCACGTGCATTCCGCATGTCATGGGGGCCCCACGTGCTTGCTGCATGTCATGGGGGCCCCACGTGCATGCCTCATGTCACGGGGGTCACAAATGTATGCCGCATGTCATGGGGGCCCCACGTGCATGCCGCATGTCATGGCCCCCCCAAATGCATGCCGCATGTCATAGGGGTCCCACATGCATGCCGCATGTCATGGGGCCCCCAAATGCATGCCGCATGTCATAGTGGCCCCAAATGCATTCTGCATGTCATGAGGGCCCCACGTGCATGGCGCATTTCATGGGGGACCCAAATGCATGCCGCATGTCATGGGGGCGCCAAATGCATGGCGCATGTCATAGGGGCCCCACATGCATGCCACATATCATGAGGGCAACACGTGCATGCCGCATGTAATGGGGGCCCCACATGCAAGCTGGGTGTTATTGGGGCCCAAATGCATGCCGCATGTCATGGGGGCCCCACATACATGGCGCATGTCATGGGGGCCCCAAATGCATGCCGCATGTCAAGGGGGCCCCAAATTTTTGCCTCATGTCATCGGGGCCCCACATGCATGCTGGTTGTCATGGGGGCCCAAATGCATGCCGCATGTCATGGGGGCCCATGTGCATGCCGCATGTCATGGGGGACCAAATGCATGGCGCATGTTATGGGGGCCCCACGTGCATGCCGCTTGTCTTAGGGGCCCCAAGTACGTGCCGCATAATGGGGTCCCACATGCATGGTGCGTGTCATGGGAGCCCCACATGCATGCCGCATGTCATGACATGCGGCATGCATGTGGGACCCCCATGACACGTGGCATGCATGTGGCCCCCAAATTCATGCTGCATGTCATGGGGGCCCCAATTGCATGACCCATGTTATGGAGGCTGCACATGCATGCCACATTTCATGGGGGCCACAAATGCATGCCGCATGTTATTTGGGCCCCAAAAGTATGCTGCATATCATGGGGGGCCCCAAATACGTGCCGCATGTCATGAGGGCCCCACATGCATGGCGCATGTCATGGGGGCCCCAAATGCATGCCGCATGTTATGGGGGCCGCAAATATGTGCTGCATGTCATGTGGGCCCCAAATATGTGCCAAATGTCAAGAGGGCCCCACATGAATGTCGCGTGTCATGGGAGCCCCAAATGCTTGCCGCATGTCATTTCGTCCCCACATGCATGCCACAGGTCATGGGGGCCCCACATACATGCCGCGTGTCATGGGAGCCCCAAATGCATGCCCCCTTTCATGGGGGCACCACGTGCATGCCGCATGTCATGGGGGCCCCAAATGCATACCGCATGTCATGGGGGCCCCAAATGCATGCCGCATGTTATGGGGGCCATAAATGTATGCCGCATGTCATGGCAGCCCCAATACATGCCACATGTCATGGGGGCCCCACGTGCATGCCGCATGTCATGGGTGCCCCACATGCATGCCTCATGTCATGGGGGCTCCAAATACATGCCTCATGTCATGGCGTCCCCAAAGGCATGCCTCATGTCATGGGGGCCCCACATGCATGCCACATGTCATAGTGGCCCCACATGCATGCCACGTGTCAAGGGAGCCCCAAATAAATGTCGCATGTCAAGGGGGCCCCATGTGCATGCCGCATGTCATGGGGACCCACATGCATGCAGCATGTCATGGAGGCCCCATGACATGCGACAAGCATTTGGGCCCCACATGCATGCCGCATGCCATGGGCCCCCCAAATGCATACCGCATGTCATGGGGGCCCCACATGCATGCCGCATGTCATGGGGGCCCAAATGCTTGCCACATGTCATGGGGGCCATAAATGCATGCCGCATGTCATGGGTGCCCCACATGCATGACGCATGTCATCGGGGCCCCAAATGCATGCCGCATGTCATAGGGGCCCCACATGCATGCCGCATGTCATGCCCCCATTACATGCTGCATGCAAGTGGTGCCCCCATGACATGCGGCATGCATGTGGGCCCCCATGACATGCGGCATGCATTTGGGGCCCCCATGATATGCGGCACGCATTTGAGGCCCCCATGACATGCGCATGCATGTGGGGGCCCCATGAAATGCGCCATGCATGTGGGGCCCCTATGACATGCGGCATGCATTTGTGGGCACCAAGACATGCTGCATGCATTTGGGGGGCCCCATGACATGCGGCATGCATTTGGGGCCCCCATGACATGCGGTATGCATTTGGGGCCCCCATGACATGCAGCATGCATGTGGGTCCCCCATGACATGCGACATGCATTTGGGGCCCCATGACATGCGGCATGCATTTGGGTCCCCCATGAAATGCGGCATGCATGTGGGGCCCCTATGAAATGCAGCATGCATTTGGGGCCCCGATGACAAGCGGCATGCATGTGGGGCACCCATGATTTGCGCCATGCACGTGGGGCCCCTATGACATGCGGCATGAATTTGGGGTGCCCGAGACATGCGGCATGCACGTGGGGCCCCTATGACATGGCGCATTTCATGGGGCCCCCACATGCATGCGCATGTCATGGGGGCCTCAAATGCGTGCCGCATATCATGGGGGCCCCAAATGCATGCCGCATGTCATGGGGGCCCACATGCATGCCGCATGTCATGGGGGCACCACTTGCATGCAGCATGTAATGGGGGCACCACTTGCATGCAGCATGTAATGGGGGATCCAAATGTATGACGCATGTCATGGGGGTCCCACATGCATGCCGCATGTCATGGGGGCCCACATGCATGCCGCATGTCATGGGGGCACCACTTGCATGCAGCATGTAATGGGGGATCCAAATGCATGCAGCATGTCAAGGGGGCCCCACGTGCATGCCGCATGTCATGGGGACCCACATGCATGCCGCATGTCATGGAGGCCCCCATGACATGCGACAAGCATTTGGGCCCCACATGCATGCCGCATGCCATGGGACCCCCAAATGCATGCCGCATGTCATGGGGGCCCAAATGCTTGCCGCATGTCATGGGGGCCATAAATGGATGCCGCATGTCATGGGAGCCCCACATGCATGCCACATGTCATGGGGGATTCAAATGCATGCCGCATGTCATTTGGGTCCCACATGCATGCCGCATGTCATGGGGGCCCCAAATGCATGCCTCAAGTCATGGGGGCCCCAAATGCATGCCGCATGTCATTGGGGCCCCACATGCATGCCGCATGTCATGGGGTCCCCACATGCATGCCGCATGTCATGGGGGCTCAAATGCTTGCCGCATGTCACGGGGGCCATAAATGCATGCCGCATGTCATGGGGGCCCAACAAGCATGCCGCATGTATTGGGGGCCCCAAATTCATGCAGCATGTCATAGGGGCCCCACATGCATGGCGCATGTCATGGGGGCCCCACTTGCATGCAGCATGTAATGGGGGATCCAAATGCATGCTGCACGTCATGGGGGCCCCACGTGCATGCCGCATGTCATGGGGGCCCCGCAGGCATTCCACATGTCATGGGGGCCCCAAATAAATGCTGCATTTCACGGGGGCCCCAAGTGCATGCCGCATGTCATGGGGCCCCCCAAATGGATGCCGCATGTCATAGGGGCCCCACATGCATGCCGCATATCATGGGGGCCCCAAATGCATGCAGCATGTCATAGTGGCCCCACGTGCATACCACATGACATGGGGGCCCCACATGCATGCCGCATGTCATGGGGGCCCCACGTGCATGCCGCATGTCTTGGGGCCCACAAATGCATGCCGCATGTCATAGGGGCCCCACATGCATGGCGCATTTCATGGGGGCCCTACATGCATGCCTCATGTCATGGGGCCCCAAATGCATGCCGCATGTCATAGTGGTTTCCAAATGCATGCTGCATGTCATGAGGGGCCCACGTGCATGCCGCAAGTCATGGGGGCCCCAAATGCATGCCACATATCATGGGGGCCCCACGTGCATGCTGCATATATTGGGGGCCCCAAATCCATGCCACATGTCATGAGGGCCCCGCTTGCATGCCGCATGTCATTGGGGCCCCGCAGGCATTCCGCATGTCATGGGGGCCTCACGTGCATTCCGCATGTCATGGGGGCCCCACGTACATGCTGCATGTCATTGGGGCCCCACGTGCTTGCCGCATGTCATGGGGCCCCCCAAATGCAGGCCGCATGTCACAGGGGTCCCACATGCATGCCGCATGTCATGGGGCCCCAAATGCATGCCGCATGTCATAGTGGCCCCAAATGCATGCTGCATGTCATGAGGGCCCCACGTGCATGCTGCATGTCATAGGGGCCCACGTGCATGCCGCATGTCATGGGGGCCCCACATGCATGCCGCATGTCATGGGGGATCCAAACTCATGCTGCATGTCATTGGGGCCCCAAGCGTATGCCGCATGTCATGGAGGCCCCATGTGCATGCCACATGTAATGGGGGCCACAAATGCATGCGGCATGTCATAGGGGCCCCACGTGCATGCCACATGTCTCGGGCACCCCAAATTCATGCCGCATGTCATAGGGGCCCCACGTGCATGGCGCAAATCATGGGTGCCCCACATGCATGCCGCATGTCATCGGGGCCCCAAATGCATGCCGCATGTCATAGGGGCCCCACATGCATGCCGCATTTCATGGGGGACCCAAATGCATGCCGCATGTCATGGGGCCCCAAATGCATGTCGCATGTCATGGGGGACCCACATGCATGCTGCATGTCATGGGGGCCCCAAATGCATGCCACATGTCATGGGGGCCCCAAATGCATGCCGCATGTCATGGGGCCCCCCAAATGCATGCAGCATGTCTTGGTGCCCACAAATGCATGCCGCATGTCATAGGGGCCCCACATGCATGGCGCTTTTCATGGGCCCCCCACATGCATGCGCATGTCATGGGGGCCTCAAATGCGTGCCGCATGTCATGGGGGCCCAAATGCTTGCCGCATGTCATGGGGGCCATAAAAGGATGCCGCATGTCATGGGAGCCCCACATGCATGCCACATGTCATGGGGGCCCCAAATGAATGTTGCATGTCAAGGGGGCCCCACGTGCATGCCGCATGTCATGGGGACCCACATGCATGCCGCATGTCATGGAGGCCCCCATGACATGCGACAAGCATTTAGGCCCCACATGCATGCCGCATACCATGGGGCCCCCAAATGCATGCCACATGTCATGGGGGCCCAAATGCTTGCCGCATGTCATGGGGGCTATAAATGGATGCCGCATGTCATGGGGGCCCCACATGCATGCCGCATGTCATCGGGGCCCTAAATGCATGCCGCATGTCATAGGGGCCCCACATGCATGAGGAAATGTCATGGGGGACCCACATGCATGCCGCATGTCACGGAGGCCCCAATTGCATGCCGCATGTCATGGGAGCCCCACATGAATGTCGCATGTCAAGGGGGCCCCACGTGCATGCCGCATGTCATGAGGATACCAAATGCATGCCGCATGTCATGGGGCCATAAATGCATGCCGCATGTCATGGGGGCCCCACGTGCATGCCACATGTCATTGGGGGCCCACATGCATTCCACATGTCATGGGGGCCACACTTGCATGCAGCATGTAATGGGGATCCAAATGCATGACGCATGTCATGGGGGCCCCAAATGCATGCGGCATGTCATAGGGGCCCCACGTGCATTCCGCATGTCATGGGGGCCCCAAATGCATGCCGCATGTCATGGGGGCCCCACGTGCATGCCGCATGTCTTGGGGCCCACAAATGCATGCCGCATGTCATAGGGGCCCCACATGCATGGCGCATTTCATGGGGCTCCTACATGCATGCCGCATGTCATGGGGGCCCCAAATGCATGCCTCATGTCATGGGGGCCCCAAATGCATGCCGCATGTCATAGTGGTTTCCAAATGCATGCTGCATGTCATGAGGGGCCACGTGCATGCCGCAAGTCATGGGGGCCCCAAATGCATGCCACATATCATGGGGGCCCCACGTGCATGCTGCATATATTGGGGGCCCCAAATGCATGCCACATGTCATGAGGGCCCTGCTTGCATGCCGCATGTCATTGGGGCCCCGCAGGCATTCCGCATGTCATGGGGGCCCCACGTACATGCTGCATGTCATTGGGGCCCCACGTGCTTGCCGAATTTAATGGGGGACGCAAATGCATGCATGCCGCATGTCATTGGGGCCCCACAGGCATTCCGCATGTCATGGGGGCCTCACGTGCATTCCGCATGTCATGGGGGCCCCACGTACATGCTGCATGTCAAGGGGGCCCCAAATGTATGCCGCATGTCATGGGGGCGCCACGTACATGACGCATGTCATGGGGGCCCAAATACGTGCTGCATGTCATGAGGGCCCCACATGCATGGCGCATTTCATGGGGGCCCCAAAGGCATGCCGCATGTCATGGGGGCCACAAATATGTGCCGCATGTCATGGGGGCCCAACGTGCATGCCGCATGTCTTGGGGCCCCAAATATTTGCCGCAAGTCGTGGGAGCCCCACATGCATGCCACGTGTCATGGGGTCCCCACGTGCATTCCGCATGTCATGGGGGCTCCACATGCATGCCGCATGTCATGGGGGCCCCATGTGCATGTCGCATTTCATGGGGGCCCCAAATGTATGCCGCATGTCATGAGGGCCCCAAATGCATGCCGCATGTCATGGAGGCCCCAAATGTATGCCGCATGTCATGGGGGCCCCAAATACATGCCGCATGTCATGGGGGCCCCCGTGCGTGCCGCATGTCATGGGGGCCACAAATACATGTCGCATGTTTTGGGGCCCCCAAATACGTGCCGCATGTCATGGGGGCCCCACGTGCTTGCCGCATGTTATGGAGTCCCCAAATGCATGCCGCCTGTCATGGGGGCCCCACGAGCATGCCGCATTTCTTTGGGGACCCTAAATGCATGCTACATGTCAGGGGCTCCAAATGCTTGCTGCATGTCATGGGGGTCCATGTGCATGCCGCATGTCATGGGGGACCAAATGCATGGCGCATGTTATGGGGGCCCCACGTGCATGCCGCTTGTCTTAGGGGCCCCAAGTACGTGCCGCATAATGGGGTCCCACATGCATGGTGCGTGTCATGGGGGCCCCACATGCATGCCGCATGTCATGACATGCGGCATGCATGTGGGACCCCCATGACACGTGGCATGCATGTGGCCCCCAAATTCATGCTGCATGTCATGGGGGCCCCAATTGCATGACCCATGTTATGGAGGCTGCACATGCATGCCACATTTCATGGGGGCCACAAATGCATGCCGCATGTTATTTGGGCCCCAAAAGTATGCTGCATATCATGGGGGGCCCCAAATACGTGCCGCATGTCATGAGGGCCCCACATGCATGGCGCATGTCATGGGGGCCCCAAATGCATGCCGCATGTTATGGGGGCCGCAAATATGTGCTGCATGTCATGTGGGCCCCAAATATGTGCCAAATGTCAAGAGGGCCCCACATGAATGTCGCGTGTCATGGGAGCCCCAAATGCTTGCCGCATGTCATTTCGTCCCCACATGCATGCCACAGGTCATGGGGGCTCCACATACATGCCGCGTGTCATGGGAGCCCCAAATGCATGCCCCCTTTCATGGGGGCACCACGTGCATGCCGCATGTCATGGGGGCCCCAAATGCATACCGCATGTCATGGGGGCCCCAAATGCATGCCGCATGTTATGGGGGCCCTAAATGTATGCCGCATGTCATGGCAGCCCCAATACGTGCCACATGTCATGGGGGCCCCACGTGCATGCCGCATGTCATGGGTGCCCCACATGCATGCCTCATGTCATGGGGGCTCCAAATACATGCCTCATGTCATTGCGTCACCAAAGGCATGCCTCATGTCATGGGGGCCCCACATGCATGCCACATGTCATAGTGGCCCCACATGCATGCCACGTGTCAAGGGAGCCCCAAATAAATGTCGCATGTCAAGGGGGCCCCATGTGCATGCCGCATGTCATGGGGACCCACATGCATGCAGCATGTCATGGAGGCCCCATGACATGCGACAAGCATTTGGGCCCCACATGCATGACGCATGCCATGGGCCCCCCAAATGCATGCCGCATGTCATGGGGGCCCCACATGCATGCCGCATGTCATGGGGGCCAAAATGCTTGCCACATGTCATGGGGGCCATAAATGCAAGCCGCATGTCATGGGTGCCCCACATGCATGACGCATGTCATCGGGGCCCCAAATGCATGCCGCATGTCATAGGGGCCCCACATGCATGCCGCATGTCATGGGGGCCCCACATGCATGCCGCATGTCATGGGGGCCCAAATGCTTGCCGCATGTCATGGGGGCCAGAAATGCATGCCGCATGTCATAGGGGCCCCACATGCATGGCGCATTTCATGGTGGCCCTACATGCATGCCGCATGTCATGGGGGCCCCAAGTGCATGCCTCATGTCATGGGGGCCCCAAATGCATGCCGCATGTCATAGTGGCCCCAAATGCATGCTGCATGTCATGAGGGGCCCACGTGCATGCCGCATGTCATGGGGGCCCCAAATGCATGGCTCAAGTCATGGGGGCCCCAAATGCATGCCACATATCATGGGGGCCCCAGGTGCATGCTGCATATATTGGGGGCCCCAAATGCATGCCACATGTCATGAGGGCCCCGCTTGCATGCCGCATGTCATTGGGGCCCCGCAGGCATTCCGCATGTCATGGGGGCCTCACGTGCATTTCGCATGTCATGGGGCCCAAATGCATGCCGCATGTCATGGGGGCCCAACGTGCATGCCGCATGTATTGGGGTCCCCAACTGCATGACGCATATCATGGGACCCCAAATGCATGCCACATGTCATGGGGGCCCCACATGCTTGCCGCATTTCATGGGGGACCCAAATGCATGCATACCGCATGTCATTGGGGCCCCGCAGGCATTCCGCATGTCATGGGGGCCTCACGTGCATTCCGCATGTCATGGGGGCCCCACGTGCTTGCTGCATGTCATGGGGGCCCCACGTGCATGCCTCATGTCACGGGGGTCACAAATGTATGCCGCATGTCATGGGGGCCCCACGTGCATGCCGCATGTCATGGCCCCCCCAAATGCATGCCGCATGTCATAGGGGTCCCACATGCATGCCGCATGTCATGGGGCCCCCAAATGCATGCCGCATGTCATAGTGGCCCCAAATGCATGCTGCATGTCATGAGGGCCCCACGTGCATGGCGCATTTCATGGGGGACCCAAATGCATGCCGCATGTCATGGGGGCGCCAAATGCATGGCGCATGTCATAGGGGCCCCACATGCATGCCACATATCATGAGGGCAACACGTGCATGCCGCATGTAATGGGGGCCCCACATGCAAGCTGGGTGTTATTGGGGCCCAAATGCATGCCGCATGTCATGGGGGCCCCACATACATGGCGCATGTCATGGGGGCCCCAAATGCATGCCGCATGTCAAGGGGGCCCCAAATTTTTGCCTCATGTCATCGGGGCCCCACATGCATGCTGGTTGTCATGGGGGCCCAAATGCATGCCGCATGTCATGGGGGCCCATGTGCATGCCGCATGTCATGGGGGACCAAATGCATGGCGCATGTTATGGGGGCCCCACGTGCATGCCGCTTGTCTTAGGGGCCCCAAGTACGTGCCGCATAATGGGGTCCCACATGCATGGTGCGTGTCATGGGAGCCCCACATGCATGCCGCATGTCATGACTTGCGGCATGCATGTGGGACCCCCATGACACGTGGCATGCATGTGGCCCCCAAATTCATGCTGCATGTCATGGGGGCCCCAATTGCATGACCCATGTTATGGAGGCTGCACATGCATGCCACATTTCATGGGGGCCACAAATGCATGCCGCATGTTATTTGGGCCCCAAAAGTATGCTGCATATCATGGGGGGCCCCAAATACGTGCCGCATGTCATGAGGGCCCCACATGCATGGCGCATGTCATGGGGGCCCCAAATGCATGCCGCATGTTATGGGGGCCGCAAATATGTGCTGCATGTCATGTGGGCCCCAAATATGTGCCAAATGTCAAGAGGGCCCCACATGAATGTCGCGTGTCATGGGAGCCCCAAATGCTTGCCGCATGTCATTTCGTCCCCACATGCATGCCACAGGTCATGGGGGCCCCACATACATGCCGCGTGTCATGGGAGCCCCAAATGCATGCCCCCTTTCATGGGGGCACCACGTGCATGCCGCATGTCATGGGGGCCCCAAATGCATACCGCATGTCATGGGGGCCCCAAATGCATGCCGCATGTTATGGGGGCCCTAAATGTATGCCGCATGTCATGGCAGCCCCAATACATGCCACATGTCATGGGGGCCCCACGTGCATGCCGCATGTCATGGGTGCCCCACATGCATGCCTCATGTCATGGGGGCTCCAAATACATGCCTCATGTCATGGCGTCCCCAAAGGCATGCCTCATGTCATGGGGGCCCCACATGCATGCCACATGTCATAGTGGCCCCACATGCATGCCACGTGTCAAGGGAGCCCCAAATAAATGTCGCATGTCAAGGGGGCCCCATGTGCATGCCGCATGTCATGGGGACCCACATGCATGCAGCATGTCATGGAGGTCCCATGACATGCGACAAGCATTTGGGCCCCACATGCATGCCGCATGCCATGGGCCCCCCAAATGCATACCGCATGTCATGGGGGCCCCACATGCATGCCGCATGTCATGGGGGCCCAAATGCTTGCCACATGTCATGGGGGCCATAAATGCATGCCGCATGTCATGGGTGCCCCACATGCATGACGCATGTCATCGGGGCCCCAAATGCATGCCGCATGTCATAGGGGCCCCACATGCATGTCGCATGTCATGCGGGCCCCACATGCATGCCGCATGTCATGGGGGCCCAAATGCTTGCCGCATGTCATGGGGGCCAGAAATGCATGCCGCATGTCATAGGGGCCCCACATGCATGGCACATTTCATGGGGGCCCTACATGCATGCCGCATGTCATGGGGGCCCCAAGTGCATGCCTCATGTCATGGGGGCCCCAAATGCATGCCGCATGTCATAGTGGCCCCAAATGCATGCTGCATGTCATGAGGGGCCCACGTGCATGCCGCATGTCATGGGGGCCCCAAATGCATGGCTCAAGTCATGGGGGCCCCAAATGCATGCCACATATCATGGGGGCCCCAGGTGCATGCTGCATATATTGGGGGCCCCAAATGCATGCCACATGTCATGAGGGCCCCGCTTGCATGCCGCATGTCATTGGGGCCCCGCAGGCATTCCGCATGTCATGGGGGCCTCACGTGCATTTCGCATGTCATGGGGCCCAAATGCATGCCGCATGTCATGGGGGCCCAACGTGCATGCCGCATGTATTGGGGTCCCCAACTGCATGCCGCATATCATGGGACCCCACATGCATGCCACATGTCATGGGGGCCCCACATGCTTGCCGCATTTCATGGGGGACCCAAATGCATGCATACCGCATGTCATTGGGGCCCCGCAGGCATTCCGCATGTCATGGGGGCCTCACGTGCATTCCGCATGTCATGGGGGCCCCACGTGCTTGCTGCATGTCATGGGGGCCCCACGTGCTTGCCTCATGTCACGGGGGTCACAAATGTATGCCGCATGTCATGGGGGCCCCACGTGCATGCCGCATGTCATGGGCCCCCAAATGCATGCCGCATGTCATAGGGGTCCCACATGCATGCCGCATGTCATGGGGGCCCCAAATGCATGCCGCATGTCATAGTGGCCCCAAATGCATGCTGCATGTCATGAGGGCCCCACGTGCATGGCGCATTTCATGGGGGACCCAAATGCATGCCGCATGTCATGGGGGCCCCAAATGCATGGCGCATGTCATGGGGGATCCAAACTCATGCTGCATGTCATTGGGGCCCCAAGCGTATGCCGCATGTCATGGAGGCCCCATGTGCATGCCACATGTAATGGGGGCCCCAAATGCATGCGGCATGTCATAGGGGCCCCACGTGCATGCCGCATGTCTCGGGCACCCCAAATGCATGCCGCATATAATGGGGCCCCCAAATTCATGCCGCAAGTCATGGGGGCCATAAATGCATGCCGCATGTCAAGGGGCCCCCACGTGCATGACGCATGTCATGGGGACCCACATGCATGCCACATGTCATGGAGGCCCCCATGACATGCAGCAAGCATTTGGGCCCCACATGCATGCTGCATGCCATGGGCCCCCCAAAATGCATGCCGCATGTCAAGGGGGCCCAACATGCATGTCGCATGTCATGGGGGCCCAAATGCTTGCCGCATGTCATGGGGGCCCCACATGCATGCCGCATGTCATGGGGCCCAAAAGCTTGCCGCATGTCATGGGGGCCATAAATGCATGCCGCATGTCATGGGAGCCCCACATGATTGGCGCATGTCAAGGGGGCCCAACGTGCATGCCGCATGTATTGGGGGCCCCAAATTCATGCCGCAAGTCATGAGGGCCCTGCATGCATTCCGCATGTCATGGGGGGCCCAAATGCATGCCGCATGTCATGGGGGCCCCAAATGCATGCCGCATGTAATGGGGGATTCAAATGCATGCCGCATGTCATGGGGGTCCCACATGCATGCCGCATGTCATGGGGGCCCCAAATGCATGCCTCAAGTCATGGGGCCCCCCAAATGGATGCCGCATTTCATAGGGGCCCCACATGCATGACGCATATCTTGGGGCCCACAAATGCATGCCGCATGTCATAGAGGCCCCACATGCATGGCACATGTCATAGGGGCCCCACGTACATGGCTCATGTCATGGGTGCCCCACCTGCATGCCGCATGTCATTGGGGCCCCAATTGCATGCCGCATGCCATAGGGGCCCCACATGCATGGCGCATGTCACGGGGCCCCAAATGCATGCCACATGTCATGGGGGCCATAAATGCATGCCGCATGTCATGGGGGCCCCAAATGCATGCCGCATGTAATGGGGGCCCCACGTGCATGCCGCATGTCATGGGGGCCCCAAATGCATGCAGCATGTCATGGGGGCCCCACGTGCATGCCACATGTCATGGGGGGCCCACATGCATGCCGCATGTCATGGGGGCCCCACTTGCATGCATCATGTAATGGGGGTCCCACATGCATGCAGCATGTCATGAGGGCCCCACATGCATGCCGCATGTCATGGGGGTCCCACGTGCATGCTGCATGTCATTGGGGCCCCACGTGCTTGCCGCATGTCACGAGGGCCACAAATGTATGCCGCATGTCATGGGGGCCCCACGTGCATGCCGCATGTCATGGGGCCCCCCAAATGCATGCAGCATGTCATGGGGGCCCCACGTGCATGCCACATGTCATGGGGAGCCCACATGCATGCCGCATATCATAGGGGCCCCACATGCATGGAGCATGTCATGGGGGCCCCACGTGCATGCCGCATGTCATGGGGGATCCAAACTCATGCCGCATGTCATGGGGGCCCCACGTGCATGCCACATGTCATTGGGGGCCCACATGCATGCCGCATGTCATGGGGGCCACACTTGCATGCAGCATGTAATGGGGATCCAAATGCATGACGCATGTCATGGGGGCCCCAAATGCATGCGGCATGTCATAGTGGCCCCACGTGCATACCACATGTCATGGGGGCCCCACATGCATGCCGCATGTCATGGGGGCCCAAATGCATGCCGCATGTCATGGGGGCCCCACGTGCATGCCGCATGTCTTGGGGCCCACAAATGCATGCCGCATGTCATAGGGGCCCCACATGCATGGTGCATTTCATGGGGGCCCTACATGCATGCCGCATGTCATGGGGGCCCCAAATGCATGCCTCATGTCATGGGGGCCCCAAATGCATGCCGCATGTCATAGTGGTTTCCAAATGCATGCTGCATGTCATGAGGGGCCCACGTGCATGCCTCAAGTCATGGGGCCCCCAAATGCATGCCACATATCATGGGGGCCCCACGTGCATGCTGCATATATTGGGGGCCCCAAATGCATGCCACATGTCATGAGGGCCCCGCTTGCATGCCGCATGTCATTGGGGCCCCGCAGGCATTCCGCATGTCATGGGGGCCCCACGTACATGCTGCATGTCATTGGGGCCCCACGTGCTTGCCGCATTTAATGGGGGACGCAAATGCATGCATGCCGCATGTCATTGGGGCCCCGCAGGCATTCCGCATGTCATGGGGGCCTCACGTGCATTCCGCATGTCATGGGGGCCCCACGTACATGCTGCATGTCATTGGGGCCCCACGTGCTTGCCGCATGTCATGGGGCCCCCCAAATGCAGGCCGCATGTCACAGGGGTCCCACATGTATGGCGCATGTCATGGGGGCCCCAAATGCATGCCGCATGTCATAGTGGCCCCAAATACATGCTGCATGTCATGAGGGCCCCACGTGCATGCCGCATGTCATAGGGGCCCCACGTGCATGCCGCATGTCATGGGGGCCCCACATGCATGCCGCATGTCATGGGGGATCCAAACTCATGCTGCATGTCATTGGGGCCCCAAGCGTATGCCGCATGTCATGGAGGCCCCATGTGCATGCCACATGTAATGGGGGCCACAAATGCATGCGGCATGTCATAGGGGCCCCACGTGCATGCCGCATGTCTCGGGCACCCCAAATTCATGCCGCATGTCATAGGGGCCCCACGTGCATGGCGCAAATCATGGGTGCCCCACATGCATGCCGCTTGTCATCGGGGCCCCAAATGCATGCCGCATTTCATAGGGGCCCCACATGCATGCCGCATTTCATGGGGGACCCAAATGCATGCCGCATGTCATGGGGCCCCAAATGCATGTCGCATGTCATGGGGGACCCACATGCATGCTGCATGTCATGGGGGCCCCAAATGCATACCGCATGTCATGGGGGCCCCAAATGCATGCCGCATGTCATGGGGCCCCCCAAATGCATGCAGCATGTCTTGGTGCCCACAAATGCATGCCGCATGTCATAGGGGCCCCACATGCATGGCGCATTTCATGGGGCCCCCACATGCATGCGCATGTCATGGGGGCCTCAAATGCGTGCCGCATATCATGGGGGCCCCAAATGCATGCCGCATGTCATGGGGGCCCACATGCATGCCGCATGTCATGGGGGCACCACTTGCATGCAGCATGTAATGGGGGCTCCAAATGTATGACGCATGTCATGGGGGTCCCACATGCATGCCGCATGTCATGGGGGCCCACATGCATGCCGCATGTCATGGGGGCACAACTTGCATGCAGCATGTAATGGGGGATCCAAATGCATGCCGCATGTCAAGGGGGCCCCACGTGCATGCCGCATGTCATGGGGACCCACATGCATGCCGCATGTCATGGAGGCCCCCATGACATGCGACAAGCATTTGGGCCCCACATGCATGCCGCATGCCATGGGGCCCCCAAATGCATGCCGCATGTCATGGGGGCCCAAATGCTTGCCGCATGTCATGGGGGCCATAAATGGATGCCGCATGTCATGGGAGCCCCACATGCATGCCACATGTCATGGGGGATTCAAATGCATGCCGCATGTCATTTGGGTCCCACATGCATGCCGCATGTCATGGGGGCCCCAAATGCATGCCTCAAGTCATGGGGGCCCCAAATGCATGCCGCATGTCATTGGGGCCCCACATGCATGCCCCATGTCATGGGGTCCCCACATGCATGCCGCATGTCATGGGGGCTCAAATGCTTGCCGCATGTCACGGGGGCCATAAATGCATGCCGCATGTCATGGGGGCCCAACAAGCATGCCGCATGTATTGGGGGCCCCAAATTCATGCAGCATGTCATAGGGGCCCCACATGCATGGCGCATGTCATGGGGGCCCCACTTGCATGCAGCATGTAATGGGGGATCCAAATGCATGCTGCACGTCATGGGGGCCCCACGTGCATGCCGCATGTCATGGGGGCCCCGCAGGCATTCCACATGTCATGGGGGCCCCAAATAAATGCTGCATTTCACGGGGGCCCCAAGTGCATGCCGCATGTCATGGGGCCCCCCAAATGGATGCCGCATGTCATAGGGGCCCCACATGCATGCCGCATATCATGGGGGCCCCAAATGCATGCAGCATGTCATAGTGGCCCCACGTGCATAACACATGACATGGGGGCCCCACATGCATGCCGCATGTCATGGGGGCCCCACGTGCATGCCGCATGTCTTGGGGCCCACAAATGCATGCCGCATGTCATAGGGGCCCCACATGCATGGCGCATTTCATGGGGGCCCTACATGCATGCCTCATGTCATGGGGCCCCAAATGCATGCCGCATGTCATAGTGGTTTCCAAATGCATGCTGCATGTCATGAGGGGCCCACGTGCATGCCGCAAGTCATGGGGGCCCCAAATGCATGCCACATATCATGGGGGCCCCACGTGCATGCTGCATATATTGGGGGCCCCAAATCCATGCCACATGTCATGAGGGCCCCGCTTGCATGCCGCATGTCATTGGGGCCCCGCAGGCATTCCGCATGTCATGGGGGCCCCACGTACATGCTGCATGTCATTGGGGCCCCACGTGCTTGCCGCATTTAATGGGGGACGCAAATGCATGCATGCCGCATGTCATTGGGGCCCCGCAGGCATTCCGCATGTCATGGGGGCCTCACGTGCATTCCGCATGTCATGGGGGCCCCACGTACATGCTGCATGTCATTGGGGCCCCACGTGCTTGCCGCATGTCATGGGGCCCCCCAAATGCAGGCCGCATGTCACAGGGGTCCCACATGCATGCCGCATGTCATGGGGCCCCAAATGCATGCCGCATGTCATAGTGGCCCCAAATACATGCTGCATGTCATGAGGGCCCCACGTGCATGCCGCATGTCATGGGGGCCCCACATGCATGCCGCATGTCATGGGGGATCCAAACTCATGCTGCATGTCATTGGGGCCCCAAGCGTATGCCGCATGTCATGGAGGCCCCATGTGCATGCCACATGTAATGGGGGCCACAAATGCATGCGGCATGTCATAGGGGCCCCACGTGCATGCCACATGTCTCGGGCACCCCAAATTCATGCCGCATGTCATAGGGGCCCCACGTGCATGGCGCAAATCATGGGTGCCCCACATGCATGCCGCATGTCATCGGGGCCCCAAATGCATGCCGCATGTCATAGGGGCCCCACATGCATGCCGCATTTCATGGGGGACCCAAATGCATGCCGCATGTCATGGGGCCCCAAATGCATGTCGCATGTCATGGGGGACCCACATGCATGCTGCATGTCATGGGGGCCCCAAATGCATGCCACATGTCATGGGGGCCCCAAATGCATGCCGCATGTCATGGGGCCCCCCAAATGCATGCAGCATGTCTTGGTGCCCACAAATGCATGTCGCATGTCATAGGGGCCCCACATGCATGGCGCTTTTCATGGGCCCCCCACATGCATGCGCATGTCATGGGGGCCTCAAATGCGTGCCGCATATCATGGGGGCCCCAAATGCATGCCGCATGACATGGGGGCCCACATGCATGCCGCATGTCATGGGGGCCCAAATGCTTGCCGCATGTCATGGGGGCCATAAATGGATGCCGCATGTCATGGGAGCCCCACATGCATGCCACATGTCATGGGGGCCCCAAATGAATGTTGCATGTCAAGGGGGCCCCACGTGCATGCCGCATGTCATGGGGACCCACATGCATGCCGCATGTCATGGAGGCCCCCATGACATGCGACAAGCATTTAGGCCCCACATGCATGCCGCATACCATGGGGCCCCCAAATGCATGCCACATGTCATGGGGGCCCAAATGCTTGCCGCATGTCATGGGGGCTATAAATGGATGCCGCATGTCATGGGGGCCCCACATGCATGCCGCATGTCTCAGGTACCCCAAATGCATGCAGCATGTTATGCATGCCCCAAATGCATGCCGCATGTCATGGGGGCCCCGCATGCATGCCGCATGTCATGGGGGCCCCAAATACATGCCGCATGTCATGGGGGCCCCACGTGCTTGGCGCAAGTCATGGGTGCCCCACATGCATGCCGCATGTCATCGGGGCCCTAAATGCATGCCGCATGTCATAGGGGCCCCACATGCATGACGCATGTCATGGGGGACCCACATGCATGCCGCATGTCACGGAGGCCCCAATTGCATGCCGCATGTCATGGGAGCCCCACATGAATGTCGCATGTCAAGGGGGCCCCATGTGCATGCCGCATGTCATGAGGATACCAAATGCATGCCGCATGTCATGGGGCCATAAATGCATGCCGCATGTCATGGGGGCCCCACGTGCATGCCACATGTCATTGGGGGCCCACATGCATTCCACATGTCATGGGGGCCACACTTGCATGCAGCATGTAATGGGGATCCAAATGCATGACGCATGTCATGGGGGCCCCAAATGCATGCGGCATGTCATAGTGGCCCCACGTGCATACCACATGTCATGGGGGCCCAAATGCATGACGCATGTCATGGATGCTCCACGTGCATGCCGCATGTAATGGGGCCCCCAAATTCATGTTGCATGTCATAGGGGCCCCACGTGCATTCCGCATGTCATGGGGGCCCCAAATGCATGCCGCATGTCATGGGGGCCCCACGTGCATGCCGCATGTCTTGGGGCCCACAAATGCATGCCGCATGTCATAGGGGCCCCACATGCATGGCGCTTTTCATGGGGCTCCTACATGCATGCCGCATGTCATGGGGGCCCCAAATGCATGCCTCATGTCATGGGGGCCCCAAATGCATGCCGCATGTCATAGTGGTTTCCAAATGCATGCTGCATGTCATGAGGGGCCACGTGCATGCCGCAAGTCATGGGGGCCCCAAATGCATGCCACATATCATGGGGGCCCCACGTGCATGCTGCATATATTGGGGGCCCCAAATGCATGCCACATGTCATGAGGGCCCTGCTTGCATGCCGCATGTCATTGGGGCCCCGCAGGCATTCCGCATGTCATGGGGGCCCCACGTACATGCTGCATGTCATTGGGGCCCCACGTGCTTGCCGAATTTAATGGGGGACGCAAATGCATGCATGCCGCATGTCATTGGGGCCCCACAGGCATTCCGCATGTCATGGGGGCCTCACGTGCATTCCGCATGTCATGGGGGCCCCACGTACATGCTGCATGTCAAGGGGGCCCCAAATGTATGCCGCATGTCATGGGGGCGCCACGTACATGACGCATGTCATGGGGGCCCAAATACGTGCTGCATGTCATGAGGGCCCCACATGCATGGCGCATTTCATGGGGGCCCCAAAGGCATGCCGCATGTCATGGGGGCCACAAATATGTGCCGCATGTCATGGGGGCCCAACGTGCATGCCGCATGTCTTGGGGCCCCAAATATTTGCCGCAAGTCGTGGGAGCCCCACATGCATGCCACGTGTCATGGGGTCCCCACGTGCATTCCGCATGTCATGGGGGCTCCACATGCATGCCGCATGTCATGGGGGCCCCATGTGCATGTCGCATTTCATGGGGGCCCCAAATGTATGCCGCATGTCATGAGGGCCCCAAATGCATGCCGCATGTCATGGAGGCCCCAAATGTATGCCGCATGTCATGGGGGCCCCAAATACATGCCGCATGTCATGGGGGACCCCGTGCGTGCCGCATGTCATGGGGGCCACAAATACATGTCGCATGTTTTGGGGCCCCCAAATACGTGCCGCATGTCATGGGGGCCCCACGTGCTTGCCGCATGTTATGGAGTCCCCAAATGCATGCCGCCTGTCATGGGGGCCCCACGAGCATGCCGCATTTCTTTGGGGACCCTAAATGCATGCTACATGTCAGGGGCTCCAAATGCTTGCTGCATGTCATGGAAGCCCCAAATACATGCCGCTTGCAATGGGGGCGCCAAATGCATGGCGCATGTCATAGGGGCCCCACATGCATGCCACATATCATGAGGGCAACACGTGCATGCCGCATGTAATGGGGGCCCCACATGCAAGCTGGGTGTTATTGGGGCCCAAATGCATGCCGCATGTCATGGGGGCCCCACATACATGGCGCATGTCATGGGGGCCCCAAATGCATGCCGCATGTCAAGGGGGCCCCAAATTTTTGCCTCATGTCATCGGGGCCCCACATGCATGCTGGTTGTCATGGGGGCCCAAATGCATGCCGCATGTCATGGGGGCCCATGTGCATGCCGCATGTCATGGGGGACCAAATGCATGGCGCATGTTATGGGGGCCCCACGTGCATGCCGCTTGTCTTAGGGGCCCCAAGTACGTGCCGCATAATGGGGTCCCACATGCATGGTGCGTGTCATGGGGGCCCCACATGCATGCCGCATGTCATGACATGCGGCATGCATGTGGGACCCCCATGACACGTGGCATGCATGTGGCCCCCAAATTCATGCTGCATGTCATGGGGGCCCCAATTGCATGACCCATGTTATGGAGGCTGCACATGCATGCCACATTTCATGGGGGCCACAAATGCATGCCGCATGTTATTTGGGCCCCAAAAGTATGCTGCATATCATGGGGGGCCCCAAATACGTGCCGCATGTCATGAGGGCCCCACATGCATGGCGCATGTCATGGGGGCCCCAAATGCATGCCGCATGTTATGGGGGCCGCAAATATGTGCTGCATGTCATGTGGGCCCCAAATATGTGCCAAATGTCAAGAGGGCCCCACATGAATGTCGCGTGTCATGGGAGCCCCAAATGCTTGCCGCATGTCATTTCGTCCCCACATGCATGCCACAGGTCATGGGGGCCCCACATACATGCCGCGTGTCATGGGAGCCCCAAATGCATGCCCCCTTTCATGGGGGCACCACGTGCATGCCGCATGTCATGGGGGCCCCAAATGCATACCGCATGTCATGGGGGCCCCAAATGCATGCCGCATGTTATGGGGGCCCTAAATGTATGCCGCATGTCATGGCAGCCCCAATACATGCCACATGTCATGGGGGCCCCACGTGCATGCCGCATGTCATGGGTGCCCCACATGCATGCCTCATGTCATGGGGGCTCCAAATACATGCCTCATGTCATGGCGTCCCCAAAGGCATGCCTCATGTCATGGGGGCCCCACATGCATGCCACATGTCATAGTGGCCCCACATGCATGCCACGTGTCAAGGGAGCCCCAAATAAATGTCGCATGTCAAGGGGGCCCCATGTGCATGCCGCATGTCATGGGGACCCACATGCATGCCGCATGCATTTGGGGCCCCCATGACATGCGGCATGCATTTGAAGCCTGCATAACATGCTGCATGCATTTGGGGTACCTGAGACATGCGGCATGCACGTGGGGCCCCCATAACATGCTGCATGCATTTGGGGTGCCCGAGACATGCGGCATGCACGTGGGGCCCCTATGACATGCGGCATGAATTTGGGGGCCCCATTACATGCAGCATGCATGTGGAGCCCCCATGACATGCGGCATGCATTTGGGGCCCCCATGACATGCGGCATGCATTTGGAGCCTGCATAACATGCTGCATGCATTTGGGGTACCTGAGACATGCGGCATGCACGTGGGGCCCCCATAACATGCTGCATGCATTTGGGGTGCCCGAGACATGCGGCATGCACGTGGGGCCCCTATGACATGCCGCATGCATTTGGGGCCCCCATTACATGTGGCATGCATTTGGGGCCACTATGACATGCTGCATGCATTTGGGGCCACTATGACATGCTGCATGCATTTGGGGCCCCCACGACATGCGGCATGCATTTGGGGCCACTATGACATGCGGCATGCATTTGGGGCCCCCATGACATGCGGCATGCATTTGGGGCCCCCATGACATGCGGCATGCATTTGGGGCCCCCATGACATGCGGCATGCATGTGGGACCACCATGATATGCGGCATGCATTTGGGGCCCCCATGACTTGTGCCATGCATTTGGGGCCCCCATGACATGCGGCATGAATGTAGGGCCCCCATTAAATGCGCCATGCATGTGAGGCCCCTATAACATGCGGCATGCATTTGTGCGCCCCAAGACATACGGCATGCACGTGGGGCCCCCATGACATGTTGCATGCGTTTGGGGCCCCCATGATATGCGGCATGCATTTGGGGCCCCCATGACTTGAGGCATGCATTTGGGTGCCCCATGACATGCGGCATGCATGTGGGACCCCCATGACATGCGGCATGCATTTGAATCCCCCATTACATGCGGCATGCACGTGGGACCCCCATGACATGAAGCATGCATTTGGGGCCCCCGTGACATGCGTAATGCCTGCGGGGCCCCCATGACTTGAGGCATGCATTTGGGGCCCCCATGAAATGCGCCATGCATGTGGGGCCCCTATGACATGCGGCATGCATGTGGGGCCCCTATGACATGTGGAATGCCTGCGGGGCCCCGATGACATGCGGCATGCACATGGGTCCCCCAGGACATACGGCATGCATTTGGATCCCCCTTACATGCGGCATGCACGAGTGGCCCCCATGAAATGCGGCATGCTTTTGGGGCCCCCATGACATGCGGCATGCCTGCGGGGCCCCCATGACATGCTGCATGCATGCGGGGCCCTCATAACATGCGGCATGCATTTGGGGCCCCCAATATATGTGGCGTGCACGTGGGGCCCACATGATATGTGGCATGCATTTGGGTCCCCCATGACTTGAGGCATGCATTTGGGGCCCCCATGACATGCGACATGCACGTGGGGCCCCCATGACGTGCAGCATGCATTTTGATCCCCCATTACATGCTGCATGCAAGTGGGGCCCCCATGAAATGCGCCATGCATGTGGGGCTCCTATGACATGTGGCATGCATTTGTGGGCCCCAAGAAATGCGGCATGCATGTGGGGCCCGTATGACATGCGGCATGCATTTGGGGGCCCCATGACATGCGGCATGCACGTGGGGCCCCAATGACATGCAGCATTCACGTGGGACCGCCATAACATGCGGAATGCACGTGAGGGGCCCATGACATGTGGCATACATTTGAGCCCTCATGAAATGCGCCATGCATTTGTGGGCCCCAAGACATGTGTCATGCACGTGGGCCCTCCATGACATGCTGCATGCATTTGGGGCCCCCATGACATGCGGAATGCATTTGGGGCCCCCATGACATGCGGCATGCATTTGGGGCCACCATGACATGCAGCATGCACGTGGGGCCCCCATGACATGCGGCATGCATTTGGGGCCCCCATGACATGTGGTATGCACGTGGGGCCCCTATGACATGCTGCATGCATTTGGGGCCCCCATGACATGCGGCATGCATGTGGGGCACCCATGACATGCTCCATGCATGTGGGGCCCCTATGACATTCGGCATGCAATTGGGGCCCCTATGACATGCGGCATGCACGTGGGGCACCCATGACATGCGCCATGTACGTGGGGCCCCTATGACATGCGGCATGCACGTGGGGCCCTCATGACATGCGGCATTTATTTGGGGCCCCCATGACATGTGGAATGCCTGCGGGGCCCCCATGACATGCGGCATGCATTTGGATCCCCCATGACATGCTCCATACATGTGTAGCCCCTATGACATGCGGCATGCAATTGGGGCCCCAGTGACATGCGGCATGCATGTGGGGCACCCATGACATGCGTCATGTACGTGGGGCCCCTATGACATGTGGCATGCACGTGGGGCCCTCATGAAATGCGGCATTTATTTGGGGCCCCCATGACATGTGGAATTCCTGCGGGGCCCCCATTACATGCAGCATGCACTTGGGACCCCCATGACATGCTGCATGCATGTGGGGCCCCCATGACATGCGGCATGCACGTGGAGCCCCCATGACATGCTGCATGCATGTGGGGCCCCCATGACATGCGTCATGCATTTGGGGCCCCCATGACATGCGGCATGCATGTGGGGCACCATGACATGCGCCATGCCTGCGGGGCCCCCATGACATGCGGCATGCACGTTGGGCCCCCATGACGTGCAGCATGCATTTGGATCCCCCATTACATGCTGCATGCAAGTGGGGCCCCCATGAAATGCGCCATACATGTGGGGCCCCTATGACATGCCGCATGCATTTGTGGGCCCCAAGACATGCGGCATTCGTGTGGGGCCCCTATGACATGCGGCATGCATTTGGGGGGCCCCATGACATGCGGCATGCACGTGGAGCCCCCATGACATGCTGCATGCATGTGGGGCCCCCATGACATGCTCCATGCATGTGGGGCCCCTATGACATGCGGCATGCAATTGGGGCCCCAGTGACATGCGGCATGCATGTGGGGCACCCATGACATGCGCCATGTACGTTGGGCCCCTATGACATGCCGCATGCATTTGGGGCCCCCATGACATGCGGCATGCATGTGGGACCCCCATGACATGCGTCATGCATTTGGATCCCCCATTACATGCTCCATGCAAGTGAGGCCCCTATGACATGCGGCATGCACGTGGGACCCTCATGATATGCGGCATGCATTTGGGGCCCCAATGACTTGAGGCATGCATTTGGGGCCCCCATGAAATGCGCCATGCATGTGGGGCCCCTATGACATGCGGCATGCATGTGGGGCCCCTATGACATGTGGAATGCCTGCGGGGCCCCGATGACATGCGGCATGCACATGGGACCCCCAGGACATACGGCATGCATTTGGATCCCCCTTACATGCGGCATGCACGAGTGGCCCCCATGAAATGCGGCATGCTTTTGGGGCCCCCATGACATGCGGCATGCCTGCGGGGCCCCCATGACATGCTGCATGCATGCGGGGCCCTCATGACATGCGGCATGCATTTGGGGCCCCCAATATATGTGGCGTGCACGTGGGGCCCACATGATATGTGGCATGCATTTGGGTCCCCCATGACTTGAGGCATGCATTTGGGGCCCCCATGACATGTGACATGCACGTGGGGCCCCCATGACGTGCAGCATGCATTTTGATCCCCCATTACATGCTGCATGCAAGTGGGGCCCCCATGAAATGCGCCATGCATGTGGGGCTCCTATGACATGTGGCATGCATTTGTGGGCCCCAAGACATGCGGCATGCATGTGGGGCCCGTATGACATGCGGCATGCATTTGGGGGCCCCATGACATGCGGCATGCACGTGGGGCCCCAATGACATGCAGCATTCACGTGGGACCGCCATAACATGCGGAATGCACGTGAGGGGCCCATGACATGTGGCATACATTTGGGCCCTCATGAAATGCGCCATGCATTTGTGGGCCCCAAGACATGTGTCATGCACGTGGGCCCTCCATGACATGCTGCATGCATTTGGGGCCCCCATGACATGCGGAATGCATTTGGGGCCCCCATGACATGCGGCATGCATTTGGGGCCCCCATGACATGCAGCATGCACGTGGGGCCCCCATGACATGCGGCATGCATTTGGGGCCCCCATGACATGTGGTATGCACGTGGGGCCCCTATGACATGCTGCATGCATTTGGGGCCCCCATGACATGCGGCATGCATGTGGGGCACCCATGACATGCTCCATGCATGTGGGGCCCCTATGACATTCGGCATGCAATTGGGGCCCCAGTGACATGCGGCATGCATGTGGGGCACCCGTGACATGCGCCATGTACGTGGGGACCCTATGACATGCGGCATGCACGTGGGGCACCCATGACATGCGCCATGTACGTGGGGCCCCTATGACATGCGGCATGCACGTGGGGCCCTCATGACATGCGGCATTTATTTGGGGCCCCCATGACATGTGGAATGCCTGCGGGGCCCCCATGACATGCGGCATGCATTTGGATCCCCCATGACATGCTCCATACATGTGTGGCCCCTATGACATGCGGCATGCAATTGGGGCCCCAGTGACATGCGGCATGCATGTGGGGCACCCATGACATGCGCCATGTACGTGGGGCCCCTATGACATGTGGCATGCACGTGGGGCCCTCATGAAATGCGCCATTTATTTGGGGCCCCCATGACATGTGGAATGCCTGCGGGGCCCCCATTACATGCAGCATGCACTTGGGACCCCCATGACATGCTGCATGCATGTGGGGCCCCCATGACATGCGGCATGCACGTGGAGCCCCCATGACATGCTGCATGCATGTGGGGCCCCCATGACATGCGTCATGCATTTGGGGCCCCCATGACATGCGGCATGCATGTGGGGCACCATGACATGCGCCATGCCTGCGGGGCCCCCATGACATGCGGCATGCACGTTGGGCCCCCATGACGTGCAGCATGCATTTGGATCCCCCATTACATGCTGCATGCAAGTGGGGCCCCCATGAAATGCGCCATACATGTGGGGCCCCTATGACATGCCGCATGCATTTGTGGGCCCCAAGACATGCGGCATTCATGTGGGGCCCCTATGACATGCGGCATGCATTTGGGGGGCCCCATGACATGCGGCATGCACGTGGAGCCCCCATGACATGCTGCATGCATGTGGGGCCCCCATGACATGCTCCATGCATGTGGGGCCCCTATGACATGCGGCATGCAATTGGGGCCCCAGTGACATGCGGCATGCATGTGGGGCACCCATGACATGCGCCATGTACGTTGGGCCCCTATGACATGCCGCATGCATTTGGGGCCCCCATGACATGCGGCATGCATGTGGGACCCCATGACATGCGTCATGCATTTGGATCCCCCATTACATGCTCCATGCAAGTGAGGCCCCCATGACATGCGGCATGCATGTGGGACCCCATGATATGCAGCATGCATGTGGGACCCCCATGATATGCGGCATGCATTTGGGGCCCCCATGACTTGAGGCATGCATTTGGGGCCCCCATGAAATGCGCCATGCATGTGGGGCCCCTATGACATGCGGCATGCATGTGGGGCCCCTATGACATGCGGCTTGCATTTGGGGGGCCCCATGACATGCGGCATGCACGTGGGGCCCCCATGAAATGCTGCATTTATTTGGGGCCCCCATGACATGTGGAATGCCTGCGGGGCCCCCATGACATGCGGAATGCACTTGGGACCCCCATGACATACGGCATGCATTTGGATCCCCCTTACATGCGGCATGCACGAGTGACCCCCATGAAATGCGGAATGCTTTTGGGGCCCCCATGACATGCGGCATGCCTGCGGGGCCCCCATGACATGCTGCATGCATGCGGGGCCCTCATGACATGCGGCATGCATTTGGGGCCACCAATATATGTGGCATGCACGTGGGGCCCACATGATATGTGGCATGCATTTGTCGCCCCCATGACTTGAGGCATGCATTTGGGGCCCCCATGACATGCGCCATGCATGTGGGGCCCCTATGACATGCGGCATGCAATCGGGGCCCCAATGACATGCGGCATGCATGTGGGGCACCCATGACATGCGCCATATACGTGGGGCCCCTATGACATGCGGTATGCACGTGTGGCCCTCATGACATGCAGCATGCATTTGGGCCACTATGACATGCGGCATGCATTTCGGGCCCCCATGATATGCGGCATGCATGTGGGACCCTCAAGATATGCGGCATGCATGTGGGACCCCCATGATATGCGGCATGCATTTGGGGCCCTCATGACTTGAGGCATGCATTTGGGGCCCCCTTGAAATGCGCCATGCATGTGGGGCCCCTTTGACATGCAGCATGCATTTGTGGCCCCCAAGACATGTGGCATGCATTTGGGGGCCCCTTGAAATGCGCCATGCATGTGGGGCCCCTTTGACATGCGGCATGCATTTGTGGCCCCCAAGACATGTGGCATGCATTTGGTGCCCCTATGACATGCGGCATGCATTTGGGGGGGCCCATGACATGCGGCATGCACGTGGGGCCCCCATGAAATGCGGCATTTATTTGGGGCCCCCATGACATATGGAATGCCTGCGGGGCCCCCGTGACATGAGGCATGCACGTGGGGCCCCCATGACATGCGGCAAGCATTTGGATCCCCCATTACATGCTGCATGCACGTTGGGCACCCATGACATGCGACATGCATTTATGACCCCCATGACATGCGGCATGCATTTGGGCTCTCATGAAATGCGCCATGCATGTGGGGCCCCTATGACATGCGACATGCATTTGTGGGCCCCAAGACATGTGGCATGCACGTGGGCCCCCCATGACATGCTGCATGCACTTGGGGCCCCCATGATATGCGGCACCCATTTGGGGCCCCCGTGACATGCGGCATGCATGTGGGGCCCCTATGACATGCGGCATGCATTTGTGGGCCTCAAGACATGCGGCATGCATGTGGGGCCCCTATGACATGCTGCATGCATTTGGGGGGCCCCATGACATGCGGCATGCACGTGAGGCCCCCATGAAATGCGGCATTTATTTGGGGCCCCCATGACAGGTGGAATGCCTGCGTGGCTCCCATGACATGCGGCATGCACGTGGGGCCCCCATGACGTGCAGCATGCATTTGGATCCCCCATTACATGCTGCATGCAAGTGGGGCCCCAATGACATGTGGAATGCCTGCGGGGCCCCCATGACATGAGGCATGCACGTGGGGCCCCCATTACATGTGGCATGCACATGGGGCCCCATGACATGCGACATATGCTTGGGGCCCCAATGACATGCGTCATGAGTTTGGATCCCCCATGACATGCGGCATGCACGTGGTGCCCCCATGACATGAGTCATGCATTTGGGGCCGCCATGACATGCGGCACATATGCATGTGGGGCATCCATGACTTGCGGCATGCACGTGGGGCCCCTATGACATGCCGCATGCATTTGGGGCCCCCATTACATGTGGCATGCACATGGGGCCCCCATGACATGCGGCATGCATTTAGGTCCCCCATGAAATGCGGCATGCATGTGGGGCCCCCATGACATGTGGCATGCATGTGGGGCCCCATGATATGCGGCCTGCAGTTGGGGCCCCCAATACATGCGACATGCATTTATGGCCCCCATGACATGCAGCATGCACGTGGGGCCCCCATGACATGCGGAATGCATGTGACGCCCCCATGAGATGTGGAATGCCTGCGGGGCCCCGTTGACATGCGGCATGCATGCAGGGCCCTCATGACATGCGGCATGCAATTGGGGCCCCCAATATATGCGGCATGCACGTGGGGCCCCCATGATATGTGGCATGCATTTGGGGCCCCCATGACTTGAGCCATGCATTTGGTGCCCCCATGACATACGGCATGCACGTGAGGCCCTCATGACATGCAGCATGCATTTGGGGTCACTATGACATGCGGCATGCATTTGGGGCCCCCATGACATGTGGAATGCTTCCGGGGCCCTCATGACATGCGGCATGCATTTGGGGCCCCCAATATATGTGGCGTGCACGTGGGGCCCACATGATATGTGGCATGCATTTGGGTCCCCCATGACTTGAGGCATGCATTTGGGGCCCCCATGACATGTGACATGCACGTGGGGCCCCCATGACGTGCAGCATGCATTTTGATCCCCCATTACATGCTGCATGCAAGTGGGGCCCCCATGAAATGCGCCATGCATGTGGGGCTCCTATTACATGTGGCATGCATTTGTGGGCCCCAAGACATGCGGCATGCATGTGGGGCCCGTATGACATGCGGCATGCATTTGGGGGCCCCATGACATGCGGCATGCACGTGGGGCCCCAATGACATGCAGCATTCACGTGGGACCGCCATAACATGCGGAATGCACGTGAGGGGCCCATGACATGTGGCATACATTTGGGCCCTCATGAAATGCGCCATGCATTTGTGGGCCCCAAGACATGTGTCATGCACGTGGGCCCTCCATGACATGCTGCATGCATTTGGGGCCCCCATGACATGCGGAATGCATTTGGGGCCCCCATGACATGCGGCATGCATTTGGGGCCCCCATGACATGCAGCATGCACGTGGGGCCCCCATGACATGCGGCATGCATTTGGGGCCCCCATGACATGTGGTATGCACGTGGGGCCCCTATGACATGCTGCATGCATTTGGGGCCCCCATGACATGCGGCATGCATGTGGGGCACCCATGACATGCTCCATGCATGTGGGGCCCCTATGACATTCGGCATGCAATTGGGGCCCCAGTGACATGCGGCATGCATGTGGGGCACCCGTGACATGCGCCATGTACGTGGGGACCCTATGACATGCGGCATGCACGTGGGGCACCCATGACATGCGCCATGTACGTGGGGCCCCTATGACATGCGGCATGCACGTGGGGCCCTCATGACATGCGGCATTTATTTGGGGCCCCCATGACATGTGGAATGCCTGCGGGGCCCCCATGACATGCGGCATGCATTTGGATCCCCCATGACATGCTCCATACATGTGTGGCCCCTATGACATGCGGCATGCAATTGGGGCCCCAGTGACATGCGGCATGCATGTGGGGCACCCATGACATGCGCCATGTACGTGGGGCCCCTATGACATGTGGCATGCACGTGGGGCCCTCATGAAATGCGCCATTTATTTGGGGCCCCCATGACATGTGGAATGCCTGCGGGGCCCCCATTACATGCAGCATGCACTTGGGACCCCCATGACATGCTGCATGCATGTGGGGCCCCCATGACATGCGGCATGCACGTGGAGCCCCCATGACATGCTGCATGCATGTGGGGCCCCCATGACATGCGTCATGCATTTGGGGCCCCCATGACATGCGGCATGCATGTGGGGCACCATGACATGCGCCATGCCTGCGGGGCCCCCATGACATGCGGCATGCACGTTGGGCCCCCATGACATGCGGCATGCATGTGGGACCCCCATGACATGCGTCATGCATTTGGATCCCCCATTACATGCTCCATGCAAGTGAGGCCCCCATGACATGCGGCATGCATGTGGGACCCCATGATATGCAGCATGCATGTGGGACCCCCATGATATGCGGCATGCATTTGGGGCCCCCATGACTTGAGGCATGCATTTGGGGCCCCCATGAAATGCGCCATGCATGTGGGGCCCCTATGACATGCGGCATGCATGTGGGGCCCCTATGACATGCGGCTTGCATTTGGGGGGCCCCATGACATGCGGCATGCACGTGGGGCCCCCATGAAATGCTGCATTTATTTGGGGCCCCCATGACATGTGGAATGCCTGCGGGGCCCCCATGACATGCGGAATGCACTTGGGACCCCCATGACATACGGCATGCATTTGGATCCCCCTTACATGCGGCATGCACGAGTGACCCCCATGAAATGCGGAATGCTTTTGGGGCCCCCATGACATGCGGCATGCCTGCGGGGCCCCCATGACATGCTGCATGCATGCGGGGCCCTCATGACATGCGGCATGCATTTGGGGCCACCAATATATGTGGCATGCACGTAGGGCCCACATGATATGTGGCATGCATTTGTCGCCCCCATGACTTGAGGCATGCATTTGGGGCCCCCATGACATGCGCCATGCATGTGGGGCCCCTATGACATGCGGCATGCAATCGGGGCCCCAATGACATGCGGCATGCATGTGGGGCACCCATGACATGCGCCATATACGTGGGGCCCCTATGACATGCGGTATGCACGTGTGGCCCTCATGACATGCAGCATGCATTTGGGCCACTATGACATGCGGCATGCATTTCGGGCCCCCATGATATGCGGCATGCATGTGGGACCCTCAAGATATGCGGCATGCATGTGGGACCCCCATGATATGCGGCATGCATTTGGGGCCCTCATGACTTGAGGCATGCATTTGGGGCCCCCTTGAAATGCGCCATGCATGTGGGGCCCCTTTGACATGCAGCATGCATTTGTGGCCCCCAAGACATGTGGCATGCATTTGGGGGCCCCTTGAAATGCGCCATGCATGTGGGGCCCCTTTGACATGCGGCATGCATTTGTGGCCCCCAAGACATGTGGCATGCATTTGGTGCCCCTATGACATGCGGCATGCATTTGGGGGGGCCCATGACATGCGGCATGCACGTGGGGCCCCCATGAAATGCGGCATTTATTTGGGGCCCCCATGACATATGGAATGCCTGCGGGGCCCCCGTGACATGAGGCATGCACGTGGGGCCCCCATGACATGCGGCAAGCATTTGGATCCCCCATTACATGCTGCATGCACGTTGGGCACCCATGACATGCGACATGCATTTATGACCCCCATGACATGCGGCATGCATTTGGGCTCTCATGAAATGCGCCATGCATGTGGGGCCCCTATGACATGCGACATGCATTTGTGGGCCCCAAGACATGTGGCATGCACGTGGGCCCCCCATGACATGCTGCATGCACTTGGGGCCCCCATGATATGCGGCACCCATTTGGGGCCCCCGTGACATGCGGCATGCATGTGGGGCCCCTATGACATGCGGCATGCATTTGTAGGCCTCAAGACATGCGGCATGCATGTGGGGCCCCTATGACATGCTGCATGCATTTGGGGGGCCCCATGACATGCGGCATGCACGTGAGGCCCCCATGAAATGCGGCATTTATTTGGGGCCCCCATGACAGGTGGAATGCCTGCGTGGCTCCCATGACATGCGGCATGCACGTGGGGCCCCCATGACGTGCAGCATGCATTTGGATCCCCCATTACATGCTGCATGCAAGTGGGGCCCCAATGACATGTGGAATGCCTGCGGGGCCCCCATGACATGAGGCATGCACGTGGGGCCCCCATTACATGTGGCATGCACATGGGGCCCCATGACATGCGACATATGCTTGGGGCCCCAATGACATGCGTCATGAGTTTGGATCCCCCATGACATGCAGCATGCACGTGGTGCCCCCATGACATGAGTCATGCATTTGGGGCCGCCATGACATGCGGCACATATGCATGTGGGGCATCCATGACTTGCGGCATGCACGTGGGGCCCCTATGACATGCCGCATGCATTTGGGGCCCCCATTACATGTGGCATGCACATGGGGCCCCCATGACATGCGGCATGCATTTAGGTCCCCCATGAAATGCGGCATGCATGTGGGGCCCCCATGACATGTGGCATGCATGTGGGGCCCCATGATATGCGGCCTGCAGTTGGGGCCCCCAATACATGCGACATGCATTTATGGCCCCCATGACATGCAGCATGCACGTGGGGCCCCCATGACATGCGGAATGCATGTGACGCCCCCATGAGATGTGGAATGCCTGCGGGGCCCCGTTGACATGCGGCATGCATGCAGGGCCCTCATGACATGCGGCATGCAATTGGGGCCCCCAATATATGCGGCATGCACGTGGGGCCCCCATGATATGTGGCATGCATTTGGGGCCCCCATGACTTGAGCCATGCATTTGGTGCCCCCATGACATACGGCATGCACGTGAGGCCCTCATGACATGCAGCATGCATTTGGGGTCACTATGACATGCGGCATGCATTTGGGGCCCCCATGACATGTGGAATGCTTCCGGGGCCCCCATGACATGCGGCATGCATGCGGGGCCCTCATGACATGCGGCATGAATTTGGGGCCCCCAATACATGTGACATGCACGTTGGGCCCCCATGACGTGCGGCATACATTTATGGCCCCCAGGACATGCGGCAAGCATTTGGGCCCCCATGACATGCGGCATGCATGTGGGGCCCCCATGACATGCGGCATACATGTGGGGCCCCAATGACATGCGGCATGCATGTGGGGCACCCATGACTTGCGCCATGCACGTGGGTCCCCTATGACATGCGGCATGAATTTGGGGGCCCCATTACATGCGGCATGCATGTGGAGCCCCCATGACATGCGGCATGCATTTGGGGCCCCCATGACATGCTTCATGCATTTGGGCCCCCATGACATGCGGCATGCATTTGGGGCCTGCATAACATGCTGCATGCATTTGGGGTGTCCGAGACATGCGGCATGCACGTGGGGCCCCTATGACATGCGGCAGGCATTTGGGGCCCCCATGACATGCGGCATGCACGTGGGGCCCCTATGATATGCGGCATGCATGTAGGGCCCCCATTAAATGTGCATTGCATGTGGGGCCCCTATGACATGCGGCATGCATTTGTGGGCCCCAAGACATACGGCATGCACGTGGGGCCCCCATGACATGCGGCATGCATTTGGGGCCCCCATGACATGCGTAATGCCTGCGGGGCCCCCATGACTTGAGGCATGCATATGGGGCCCCCATGAAATGCGCCATGCATGTGGGGCCCCTATGACATGCGGCATGCATTAGTGGGTCCCAAGACATGCGGCATGCATGTGGGGCCCCCATGACATGTGGAATGCCTGCGGGGCCCCCATGACGTGCAGCATGCATTTGGATCCCCCATTACGTGCTGCATGCAAGTGGGGCCCCCATGACATGGGGCATGCATGTGGCCCCCATGACATGCAGCATGCATGTGGGACCCCCATGACATGCGGCATGCATTTGGATCCCCCTTACATACGGCATCCACGTGTGGCCCCCATGAAATGCGGCATGCATTTGGGGACCCCATGACATGCGGCATGCATTTGGGGCCTCCATGACATGCGGCATGCATGTGGCGCCCCCATGACATGCGTCATGAATGTGGGGCCCCTATGACATGCGGCATGCACGTGAGGCCCCCATGACATGCGGAATGCCTGCAGGGCCCCAATGACATGTGGCATGCATGCGGGGACCTCATGGCATGCGGCATGCATTTGGGGCCCCCAATATATGCGGCATGCATGTGGGGCCCCCATGACATGCTGCATGCATTTGGGGCCCCCATGACATGCGGCATGCATGTGGGGCCCCCATGAAATGCGGAATGCCTGCGGGGCCCCCATGACATGTGGCATGCATGTGGGGCTCCCATGACATGTGGCATGCATTTGGGGCCTCCATGACATGCGGCATGCATGGGGTTCCCCCATGACACGCGGCATGCATGTGGGGCCCCTATGGCATGCGGCATGTCATGGGGGCCCCAAATGCATGCCGCATGTCATGGGGGCTCCACGTGCAAGCCGCATGTAATGGGGCCCCCAAATTCATGCCGCATGTCATGGGGGCCCCAAATGCATGCCTCAAGTCATGGGGGCCCCAAATGCATGCCGCATGCCATAGTGGCCCCAAATGCATGCTGCATGTCATGAGGGCCCCAAATGCATGCCACATGTCATGGGGGCCCCAAATGCATGGCTCAAGTCATGGGGGCCCCAAATGCATGCCACATATCATGGGGGCCCCACATGCATGCCGCATATATTGGGGGCCCCACATGCATGCCGCATGTCATCGGGGCCCCAAATGCATGACTCAAGTAATGGGGGCCCCAAATGCATGCCGCATATCATGAGGGCCCCAAACGCATGCAGCATGTCATGGGGGCCCCACGTGCATGTCGTATGTCATGGGGGCCCCAAATGCATGCCGCATATCCTGGTGGCCCCACGTGCATGCCACATGTAATGGGGGCCCCACGTGCATGCCGCATGTCTCGGGCACCCCAAATGCATGCAGCATGTTATGGGGGCCCCACGTGCATGCTGCATTTCTCAGGTACCCCAAATGCATGCAGCATGTTATGCAGGCCCCAAATACATGCCGCATGTCGTGGGGGCACAAATGCATGCCGCATGTCATAGTGGCCCCAAATGCATGCTGCATGTCATGAGGGCCCCACGTGCATGCCACATGTATTGGGGGCCCCAAATGGATGCCGCATGTCATGAGGGCTCCGCATGCATGCCGCATGTCATGGGGGCCCCGCAGGTATTCCGCATGTCATGGGGGCCCCAAATGCATGCCGCATTTCATGGGGGCCCTAAGTGCTTGCCGCATGTAAGAGGGATCCAAATGCATTCCGCATGTCATGGGGGTCCCAAGTGCATGCCGCAAGTCATGGGGGCCCCGCAGGCATTCCACATGTTATGGGGGCCCCAAATAAATGCCGCATGTCATGGGGGCCCCACGTGCATGCCGCATGTCATGGGGCCCCCCAAATGCAAGCCGCATGTCATAGGGGCACCACAGGCATGCCGCATGTCATAGGGGCCCCACGTACATGGCGCATGTCATGGGTGCCCCACATGCATGCCGCATGTCATTGGGGCCCCAATTGCATGCCGCGTGTCATAGGGGCCCCACATGCATGGAGCATGTCATGGGGGCCCCACATGCATGCCGCATGTCATAGTGGCCCCAAATGCATGCTGCATGTCATGAGGGCCCCACGTGCATGCCGCATGTATTGGGGGCCCCAAATGGATGCCGCATGTCATGAGGGCTCCGCATGCATGCCGCATGTCATGGGGGCGCCGAAGGTATTCCGCATGTCATGGGGGCCCCAAATGGATGCCGCATTTCATGGGGGCCCTAAGTGCATGTCGCATGTCATGGGGCCCCCCAAATGCATGCAGCATGTCTTGGGGCCCACAAATGCATGCCGCATGTTATAGGGGCCCCACATGCATGGCGCATTTCATGGGGGCCCTACATGCATGCCGCATGTCATGGGGGCCATAAATGCATGCCGCATGTCATGGGTGCACAACGTGCATGCCGAATGTATTGGGCACCCCAAATGAATGCATCACGTC
This sequence comes from Phyllobates terribilis, assembly GCF_046119375.1. Lineage (NCBI taxonomy): Eukaryota > Metazoa > Chordata > Amphibia > Anura > Dendrobatidae > Phyllobates > Phyllobates terribilis. The sequence goes on along the minus strand of NW_027364203.1, from coordinate 58,498 downwards.
ATGGGGGCCCCACATGCATGCCGCATGTCATAGTGGCCCCAAATGCATGCTGCATGTCATGATGGCCCCACGTGCATACCGCATGTCATGGGGGCCCCAAATGCATGTCTCAAGTCATGGGGGCCCCAAATGCATGCTGCATGTCATGAGGGCCCCACGTGCATGCCGCATATATTGGGGGCCCCAAATGCATGCCGCATGTCATGGGCCCCCCAAATGCATGCCGCATGTCATGGGTGCCCCACATGCATGCCGCATGTCCCGGGGCCCAAATGCATGCCGCATTTCATGGGGCCTCAAATGCATGCCGCATGTCATGGCGGCCCCAAATGCATGACTCAGGTCATGGGGGCCCCACGTGCATGCCGCATGTCATAGTGGCCCCAAATGCATGCTGCATGTCATGAGGGCCCCACGTGCATGCCGCATGTATTGGGGCCCACAAATGCATGCAGCATGTCTTGGGGCCCACAAATGCATGCCGCATGTCATGGGGGCCCCAAATGCATGCCTCAAGTCATGGGGGCCCCAAATGCATGCAGCATGTCATTGGGGCCCCACATGCATGGTGCATGTCATGGGGGCCCCAAATGCATGCCTCAAGTCATGGGGGCCCCAAATGCATGCCACATATCATGGGGGTCCCACATGCATGCCACATATCATGGGGGCCCCACGTGCATGCCGCATATATTGGGGGCACCAAATGCATGCCGCATGTCATGAGGGCCCCGCATGCATGCCGCATGTAATTGGGGCCCCGCAGGCATTCCGCATGTCATGGGGCCTCACGCGCATTCCGCATATCATGGGGGCCCCACGTGCATGCTGCATGTCATTGGGGCCCCACGTGCTTGCCGCATGTCATGGGGGCCCAAATGCATGCCGCATGTCATGGGGGCCATAAATGCATGCCGCATGTCATGGGTGCCCAACGTGCATGCCGCATGTATTGGGCACCCCAAATGCATGCAGCATGTCATGGGGGCCCCCTCATGCATGCCGCATGTCATGGGGGCCCAAAAATTCTTGCCGCATGTCATAAGGGCCCCACATGCATGCCGCATGTCATTGGGGCCCCGCAGGCATGCCGCATGTCATGGGGGCCCCAAAAGCATGCCACATTTCATGGGGGCCACACGTGCATGCCGCATGTAAGGGGGATCCAAATGCATGCCGCATGTCATGGGGGTCCCACATGCATGCTGCATGTCATGGGGGGCCACATGCATGCCGCATGTCATGGGGGCCCCACTTGCATGCAGCATGTAATGGGGGATCCAAATGCATGCTGCACGTCATGGGGGCCCCACGTGCATGCCTCTTGTCATGGGGGCACAGCAGGCATTCCACATGTCATGGGGGCCCCAAATAAATGCCGCATGTCATGGGGGCAACGCAGGCATTCCGCATGTCATGGGGGCCACATGTGCATTCCGCAAGTCATGGGGGCCCCACGTGCATGCCGCATGTCTTGGGGCCCCAAATGCATGGCTCAAGTCATGGGGGCCCCAAATGCATGTTGCATGTCATGAGGGCCCCACGTGCATGCCGCATGTCATAGGGGCCCCAATTGCATGCCGCGTGTCATAGGGGCCCCACATGCATGGAGCATGTCATAGGGGCCCCACATGCATGCAGCATGTCATGGGGGCTCCACGTGCATGCCGCATGTCATGGGTGCTCCAAATGCATGCCGCATGTCATAGTGGCCCCAAATGCATGATGCATGTCATGAGGGCCCCACGTGCATGCCGCATGTATTGGGGGCCCCAAATGGATGCCGCATGTCATGAGGGCTCCGCATGCATGCAGCATGTCATGGGGGCCCCGCAGGTATTCCGCATGTCATGGGGGCCCCAAATGCATGCCGCATTTCATGGGGGCCCTAAGTGCATGTTGCATGTCATGGGGCCCCCCAAATGCATGCAGCATGTCTTGGGGCCCACAAATGCATGCCGCATGTCATAGGGGCCCCACATGCATGGCACATTTCATGGGGGCCCCACATGCATGGCGCATTTCATGGGGGCCCTACATGCATGCCGCATGTCATGGGGGCCCCAAATGCATGCCTCAAGTCATGGGGGCCCCAAATGCATGCCACATATCATGGGGGTCCCACATGCATGCCACATATCATGGGGGCCCCACGTGCATGCCGCATATATTGGGGGGCCCAAATGCATGCCGCATGTCATGAGGGCCCCGCATGCATGCCACATGTAATTGGGGCCTCGCAGGCATTCCACATGTCATGGGGGCCTCACATGCATGCCGCATGTCATGGGGGCCCACATGCATGCCGCATGTCATGGGGGCCCCACTTGCATGCTGCATGTAATGGGGGATCCAAATGCATGCTGCACGTCATGGGGGTCCCACGTGAATGCCACATGTCATGGGGGCCCCGCAGGCATTCCGCTTGTCATGGGGACCCCACATGCATGGCGCATGTCATAGAATCATAGAATGGTAGAGTTGGAAGGGACCTCCTGGGTCATCTGGTCCAACCCCCTGCTCAAAGCAGGATTCACTAAATCATCTCAGACAGATGTCTGTCCAGCCTCTGTTTGAAGACGTCCATTGAAGGGGAACTCACCACCTCTCGTGGCAGCCTGTTCCACTCATTAATCACCCTAACTGTCAAAAAGTTTATAGAATCATAGAATGGTAGAGTTGGAAGGGACCTCCTGTGTCATGGGGGGCCCACATGCATGCCGCATGTCATGGAGGCCCCACATGCATTCCGCATGTCAAGGGGGCCTCACGTGCATTCTGCATGACATGGGGGCCCCAAATGCATGCAGCATGTCATGGGGGCCCCACATGCATGTCGCATGTCATGGGGGCCCCAAATGCATGCCTCAAGTCATGGGGGCCCCAAATGCATGCCACATATCATGTGGGCCCACGTGCATGCCGCATATATTGGGGGCCCCAAATGCATGCCGCATGTCATAAGGGCCCCACATGCATTGCGCATTTCATGGGGGCCCCGCAGGCATGGCGCAATTCATGGGGGCCCCAAAAGCATGCCGCATTTCATGGGGGCCACACGTGCATGCCGCATGTAAGGGGGGTCCAAATGCATGCCGCATGTCATTGGGGTCCCACATGCATGCTGTATGTCATGGGGGCCACATGCATGCCGCATGTCATGGGGGCCCCACTTGCATGCAGCATGTAATGGGGGATCCAAATGCATGCCGCATGTCATGAGGGCCCCGCATTCATGCCGCATGTAATTGGGGCCCCGCAGGCATTCCGCATGTCATGGAGGCCTCATATGCATTTCGCATATATTGGGGGCCCCAAATGCATGCCGCATGTCATGAGGGCCCCGCATGCATGCCGCATGTCAATGGGGCCCCGCAGGCATTCCGCATGTCATGGAGGCCTCATGTGCATTCCGCATATATTGGGGGCCCCAAATGCATGCCGCATGTCATGAGGGCCCCGCATGCATGCCGCATGTCAATGGGGCCCCGCAGGCATTCCGCATGTCATGGAGGCCTCATGTGCATTCCGCATATATTGGGGGCCCCAAATGCATGCCGCATGTCATGAGGGCCCCGCATGCATGCCGCATGTCAATGGGGCCCCGCAGGCATTCCGCATGTCATGGGGGCCTCACGTGCATTCCGCATGTCATGGGGGCCCCGCAGGCATGCCGCATGTCATGGGGGCCCCAAAAGCATGCCGCATTTCATGGGGGCCCCAAATGCATGCCGCATGTCATGAGGGCCCCACATGCATGCCACATGTAATTGGGGCCCCGCAGGCATTCCACATGTCATGGGGGCCTCACATGCATTCCGCATATCATGGGGGCCCCACGTGCATGTTGCATGTCATTGGGGCCCCACGTGCTTGCCGCATGTCATGGGGGCCCAAATGCATGCCGCATGTCATGGGGGCCATAAATGCATGACGCATGTCATGGGTGCCCAACGTGCATGCCGCATGTATTGGGCACCCCAAATGCATGCCGCATGTCATGGGGGCCCAAATGCTTGCCGCATGTCATAGTGGCCCCAAATGCATGCTGCATGTCATGATGGCCCCACGTGCATACCGCATGTCATGGGGGCCCGAAATGCATGGCTCAAGTCATGGGGGCCCCAAATGCATGCCGCATGTCATGGGTGCCCCACATGCATGCCGCATGTCCTGGGGGCCCAAATGCATGCCGCATGTCATGGGGCCTCAAATGCATGCCGCATGTCATGGCGGCCCCAAATGCATGCCGCATGTCATGGGGGACCCAAATGCATGCGGCATGTCATAGGGGCCCCACGTGCATGCCGCATGTCATGGGGGATTCAAATGCATGCCGCATGTCATGGGGGTCCCACGTGCATGCCGCATGTCATGGGGATTCAAATGTATGCCGCATGGCTTGGGGGTCCCACATGCATGCTGCATGTCATGGGGGCCCCAAATGCATGCGTCAAGTCATGGGGGCCCCAAATGCATGCCTCAATTCATGGGGGCTCCAAATGCATGCCGCATGTCATGGGGGCCCCACATGCATGCCGCATCTCATGGGGGCCCCAAATGCATGCCGCATGTCATGGGGTTCCCACATGAATGCCGCATGTCATGGGGGCCCAAATGCTTGCCGCATGTCATGGGGGCCATAAATGCATGCTGCATGTCATGGGGGCCCAACGTGCATGCCGCATGTATTGGGTGCCCCAAATTCATGCCGCATGTCATGGGGGCCCCGCAGGCATTCCGCATGTCATGGGGGCCCCAAATGCATGCCGCATGTCATGGGGGCCCCACGTGCATGCCGCATGTCATGGGGCGCCAAATGCATGCCGCATGTCATGGGGGCGCCAAATGCATGCTGCATGTCATGGTAGCCCCACATGCATGCCACATGTCATGGGGGACCCACGTGCATGCCGCATGTCATGAAAGCCCCACGTGCATGCCGCATGTCATAGGGGCGCCACATGCATGCCACATGTCATGGGGGCCCCAAATGCATGCCACATGTCATGGGGGCCCCAAATGCATGCCGCATGTCATGTGGTCCCCACGTGCATTCCGCATGTCATGGGGGCTCTACATGCATGCCGCATGTCATGGGGGCACCAAGTGCATGCCTCATGTCATGGGGGCCCCAAATGCATGCCGCATGTGATGGTGGCTCCAAAAGCATGCCGCATGTCATGTGGGCCCCAAATGTATGCCACATGTCATGCGGGCCCCAAGAGCATACCGCATGACATGGGGGCCCCAAGTGCTTGAGACATGTCATGGGGGCCCAACATGCATGCCGCATGTCTTGGGTACCCCAAATGCATGTCGCATGTCATTTGGGCCCCACATGCATGAAGCATGTCATGGTGGCACCAAATGCATTCTACATATCATGGAGGCCCCACGTGCATGCCACATGTCATGGGGGCCCCAAATGCAAGCCACATGTCATGGGGGCCAAAAAAGCATGCCGCATGTCATAGGGGCCCCAAATGCATTCCGAATGTCATGGGGGTCACACATTCATGTCGCATGTCATGGGGGCCCCACGTGCATTCCACATTTCATTGGGGGCCCCAATTGCATGCTGCATGTCTGGGGCCCCAAATGCATGCTGCATGTGATGGGGCCCCAAATGCATGCAACATGTCATGGTAGCCCCACATGCATGCCACATGTCATGGGGGACCCACGTGCATGCCGCATGTCATGAAAGCCCCACGTGCATGCCACATGTCATAGGGGCCCCACATGCATGCCACATGTCATGGGGGCCCCAAATGCATGCCACATGTCAGGGGGGCCCCAAATGCATGCCGTATGTCATGGATGCCCCAAATGCATGCCGCTTGTCATGGGTACCCCAAATGCATGCCGCATATCATGTGTACCCCAAATGCATACCCCATGTCATGGGGGACCCACGTGCATACCGCATGTCATGGGGACCCCCTATGCATGCCTCATGTCATGGGGGCCCCAAATGCATACTGCATGTCTTGGGAGCTCCACATGCATGCCGCATGTCTTGTGGCCCCACGTGCATGCCGCATGTCATGGGGCCCAATGTGGATGCCGAATGTCATGGGGGTACCAATTTCATGCCGCATGTCATGGGGACACTCATGCATACCGCATGTAATGGGGGCAACACGTGCATACCGCATATCATGGGGCCCCACGTGCATACCGCATGGCATTGGTCCCAAAATGCATGCCGCATGTCATGGGGCCCCATGTGCATGCCACATGCCATGGGGTCCACATGCATACCGCATGTCATTGGGGGAACATGTGCATACCGCATATCATGGGCCCCACATGCATACCGCATGTCATAGGTGCCCCAAATGCATGCCGCATGTCATGGGGCCCCATGTGCATGCCACATGTCATTCGGGCCCCAAATGCATGCCACATGTCATGGAGGCCCCAAATGCATGCGGCATGTCATTGGGGCCCCAAATGCATACTGCCTGTCATGGGACCTCCACATGCATGCCGCATGTCATGGGGCCCCATGTCCATGCTGCATGTCATGGGGGCCCCAAATGCATGCCGCATGTTATGTGGCCCCAAGTGCATGACGTATGTTATGGGGCCCCATGTGCATGCCGCATGTCATGGGGGCCCACATGCATGCCACATGTCATGGGAGCACCACATGCATACCGCATGTCATGGGGCTCCACGTGCATACCGCATGTCATGGGGCCCCACGTGCATGACGCATGTTATGGGTGCCCCAAATGCATGCCGCATGTCATGGGGGCCAAAAATGCATGCCACATGTCATGGGGGCCACACGTGCATGACACATGTCATGGGGGCTCCACATGCATGCCACATGTCAACGAGGCCCCACGTGCATGCCACATTTCATTGGGGGCCCAAATGCACGCTGCATGTCAGAGGCCACAAATGCATGCTGCATGTCATGGGGCCCCACATGCATGCCCCATGTCTTGGGGGCCTCAAATGCATGCTGCACGTGATGGGGGACCCAAATGCATGCCACATGTCATGGGGGCCCCAAATGCATGCCGCATGTCATGTGGCCCCAAGTGCATGACGCATGTCATGGGGCCCCTTGTGCATGCCGCATGTCATGAGGGCCCACATGCATGCCACATGTCATGGGGGCCCCAAATGCATGCCGCATGTCATGTGGCCCCAAGTGCATGACGCATGTCATGGGGCCCCTTGTGCATGCCGCATGTCATGAGGGCCCACATGCATGCCACATGTCATGGGGGCACCACATGCATACCGCATGTCATGAGGCTCCACGTGCATACCGCATGTCATTGGGCCCCACGTGCATGATGCATGTTATGGGTGCCCCAAATACATGCCGCATGTCATGGGGGCCAAAAATGAATGCCACATGTCATGGGGGCCACACGTGCATGACACATGTCATGGGGGCTCCACGTGCATGCCACATTTCATTGGGGGCCAAATGCATGCTGCATGTCAGAGGCCACAAATGCATGCTGCATGTCATGGGGCCCCACATGCATGCCCCATGTCTTGGGGGCCTCAAATGCATGCTGCACGTGATGGGGGACCCAAATGCATGGCACATGTCATGGTAGCCGACACGCATGCCGCATGTCATGGGGGCCTCAAATACGTGCCACATGTCATGGGGGCCCCACATGCATGGTGCATGTCATAGGGGCCCCACATGCATGCCGCATGTTATGGGGCCCCACATGCATGCCGCATGTCATGGGGGCCCCAAATGTATGCTGCATGTCATGGGGGCCCCAAATGCATGCCGCATGTCATGGGGTCCCCACATGCCTTCCGCATGTCATGGGGGCTCTACATCCATGCCGCATGTCATGAGGGCACCAACTGCATGCTGCATGTCATGGGGGCACCAAATGCATGCCGCATGTCATGGGGGCTCCAAATGCATGCCGCATGTCATGGGGGCCCCAAATGCATGCCACATGTCATGGGGGCCCCAAGAGCATGCCGCGTGACATGGGGGCCCCACGTGCTTGACGCATGTCATGGGGGCTCCACATGCATGCCGCATGTCTTGAGTACCCCAAATGCATGTCGCATGTCATTTGGGCCCCACATGCATGACGCATGTCATGGTGGCCCCAAATGCATTCTACATATCATGGAGGCCCCACGTCCATGCCGCATGTCATGGGGGCCCCAAATGCATGCCGCCTGTCATGGGGGCCAAAAAAGCATTCCGCATGTCAAGGGGACCCCAAATGCATGCCTCATGTCATGGGGGCCACAAATGCATGCTGCATGTCATGGGGCCCCACATGCATGCCCCATGTCTTGGGGGCCTCAAATGCATGCTGCACGTGATGGGGGACCCAAATGCATGGCACATGTCATGGTAGCCGACACGCATGCCGCATGTCATGGGGGCCTCAAATACGTGCCACATGTCATGGGGGCCCCACATGCATGGTGCATGTCATAGGGGCCCCACATGCATGCCGCATGTCATGGGGCCCCACATGCATGCCGCATGTCATGGGGGCCTCAAATGTATGCTGCATGTCATGGGGGCCCCAAATGCATGCCACATGTCATGGGGTCCCCACATGCATTCCGTATGTCATGGGGGCTCTACATCCATGCCGCATGTCATGAGGGCACCAAGTGCATGCGGCATGTCATAGAGGCCCCACGTGCATGCCGCATGTCTCGGGCACCCCAAATGCATGCAGCATGTTATGGGGGCCCCACGTGCATGCCGCATGTCTCAGGTACCCCAAATGCATGCAGCATGTTATGCAGGCCCCAAATGCATGCCACATGTTATGGGGGCCCAAATGCATGCCGCATGTCATGGGGGCCCCACATGCATGCCGCATGTCATGGGTGCCCCAAATGCATGCCGCATGTCATGGGGGCTCCACGTGCATGCCGCATTTCATGGGGGACCCAAATGCATGCCGCATGTCATGGGGCCCCCAAATGCATGTCGCATGTCATGGGGGCCCCACGTGCATGCTGCATGTCATGGGGGCCCCAAATGAATGCCTCATGTCATGGGGGCCCCAAATGCATGCCGCATGTCATGGGGCCCCCCAAATGCATGCAGCATGTCTTGGGGCCAACAAATGCATGCCGCATGTCATAGGGGCCCCACATGCATGGCGTATTTCATGGGGGCCCCAAATGCGTACCGCATATCATGGGGGCCCCAAATTCATGCCGCAAGTCATGGGAGCCATAAATGCATGCCGCATGTCAAGGGGGCCCCACGTGCATGACGCATGTCATGGGGACCCACATGCATGCCGCATGCCATGGAGGCCCCCATGACATGCGGCAAGCATTTGGGCCCCACATGCATGATGCATGCCATGGGGCCCCCAAATGCATGCCGCATGTCAAGGGGGTCCCACATGCATGCCGCATGTCATGGGGGCCCAAATGCTTGCCGCATATCATGGGGGCCCCACATGCATGCCGCATGTCATGGGGCCCAAAAGCTTGCCGTATGTCATGGGGGCCATAAATGCATGCCGCATGTCATGGGAGCCCCACATGAATGTCGCATGTCAAGGGGGCTAAACGTGCATGCCGCATGTATTGGGGGCCCCAAATTCATGCCGCATGTCATGAGGGCCCTGCATGCATGCCACATGTCATGGGGGCCCCGCAGGCATTCCGCATGTCATGGGGGCCCCAAATGCATGCCGCATGTCATGGGGGCCCCACGTGCATGCCGCATGTAATGGGGGATTCAAATGCATGCCGCATGTCATGGGGGTCCCACATGCATGCCGCATGTCATGGGGGCCCCAAATGCATGCCTCAAGTCATGGGGGTCCCAAATGCATGCCGCATGTCATTGGGGCCCCACATGCATGCCGCATGTCATGGGGGCTCAAATGCTTGCCGCATGTCATGGGGGCCATAAATGCATGCCGCATGTCATGGGGGCCCAACAAGCATGCCGCATGTATTGGGGGCCCCAAATTCATGCAGCATGTCATAGGGGCCCCACATGCATGGCGCATATCATGGGGGCCCCAAATGCATGCAGCATGTCATGGGGGCCCCACGTGCATGCCACATGTCATTGGGGGCCACATGCATGCCGCATGTCATGGGGGCCACACTTGCATGCAGCATGTAATGGGGATCCAAATGCATGATGCATGTCATGGGGGCCCCAAATGCATGCCGCATGTCTTGGGGCCCACAAATGCATGCCGCATGTCATAGGGGCCCCACATGCATGGCGCATTTCATGGGGGCCCTACATGCATGCCGCATGTCATGGGGGCCCCAAATGCATGCCGCATGTCATAGTGGTTTCCAAATGCATGCTGCATGTCATGAGGGGCCCACGTGCATGCCGCAAGTCATGGGGGCCCCAAATGCATGCCACATATCATGGGGGCCCCACGTGCATGCTGCATATATTGGGGGCCCCAAATCCATGCCACATGTCATGAGGGCCCCGCATGCATGCCGCATGTCATTGGGGCCCCGCAGGCATTCCGCATGTCATGGGGGCCCCACGTACATGCTGCATGTCATTGGGGCCCCACGTGCTTGCCGCATTTAATGGGGGACGCAAATGCATGCATGCCGCATGTCATTGGGGCCCCGCAGGCATTCCGCATGTCATGGGGGCCTCACGTGCATTCCGCATGTCATGGGGGCCCCACGTACATGCTGCATGTCATTGGGGCCCCACGTGCTTGCCGCATTTAATGGGGGACGCAAATGCATGCATGCCGCATGTCATTGGGGCCCCGCAGGCATTCCGCATGTCATGGGGGCCTCACGTGCATTCCGCATGTCATGGGGGCCCCACGTACATGCTGCATGTCATTGGGGCCCCACGTGCTTGCCGCATTTAATGGGGGACGCAAATGCATGCATGCCGCATGTCATTGGGGCCCCGCAGGCATTCCGCATGTCATGGGGGCCTCACGTGCATTCCGCATGTCATGGGGGCCCCACGTACATGCTGCATGTCATTGGGGCCCCACGTGCTTGCCGCATGTCATGGGGCCCCCCAAATGCAGGCCGCATGTCACAGGGGTCCCACATGCATGCCGCATGTCAAGGGTGCCCCAAATGCATGCCGCATGTCATAGTGGCCCCAAATGCATGCTGCATGTCATGAGGGCCCCACGTGCATGCCGCATGTCATAGGGGCCCCACGTGCATGCCGCATGTCATAGGGGCCCCACGTGCATGCCGCATGTCATGGGGGCCCCACATGCATGCCGCATGTCATGGGGGATCCAAACTCATGCTGCATGTCATTGGGGCCCCAAGCGCATGCCGCATGTCATGGGGCCCCATGTGCATGCCACATGTCATGGGGGCCCCAAATGCATGCCACATGTCATGGAGGCCCCAAATGCATGCCGCATGTCATTGGGGCCCCAAATGCATACTGCCTGTCATGGGACCTCCACATGCATGCCGCATGTCATGGGGCCCCATGTGCATGCTGCATGTCATGGGGGCCCCAAATGCATGCCGCATGTTATGTGGCCCCAAGTGCATGACGTATGTTATGGGGCCCCATGTGCATGCCGCATGTCATGGGGGCCCACATGCATGCCACATGTCATGGGGGCACCACATGCATACCGCATGTCATGGGGCTCCACGTGCATACCGCATGTCATGGGGCCCCACGTGCATGACGCATGTTATGGGTGCCCCAAATGCATGCCGCATGTCATGGGGGCCAAAAATGCATGCCACATGTCATGGGGGCCACACGTGCATGACACATGTCATGGGGGCTCCACATGCATGCCACATGTCAACGAGGCCCCACGTGCATGCCACATTTCATTGGGGGCCCAAATGCACGCTGCATGTCAGAGGCCACAAATGCATGCTGCATGTCATGGGGCCCCACATGCATGCCCCATGTCTTGGGGGCCTCAAATGCATGCTGCACGTGATGGGGGACCCAAATGCATGCCACATGTCATGGGGGCCCCAAATGCATGCCGCATGTCATGTGGCCCCAAGTGCATGACGCATGTCATGGGGCCCCTTGTGCATGCCGCATGTCATGAGGGCCCACATGCATGCCACATGTCATGGGGGCCCCAAATGCATGCCGCATGTCATGTGGCCCCAAGTGCATGACGCATGTCATGGGACCCCTTGTGCATGCCGCATGTCATGAGGGCCCACATGCATGCCACATGTCATGGGGGCACCACATGCATACCGCATGTCATGAGGCTCCACGTGCATACCGCATGTCATTGGGCCCCACGTGCATGATGCATGTTATGGGTGCCCCAAATACATGCCGCATGTCATGGGGGCCAAAAATGAATGCCACATGTCATGGGGGCCACACGTGCATGACACATGTCATGGGGGCTCCACGTGCATGCCACATTTCATTGGGGGCCCAAATGCATGCTGCATGTCAGAGGCCACAAATGCATGCTGCACGTGATGGGGGACCCAAATGCATGGCACATGTCATGGTAGCCGACACGCATGCCGCATGTCATGGGGGCCTCAAATACGTGCCACATGTCATAGGGGCCCCACATGCATGCCGCATGTTATGGGGCCCCACATGCATGCCGCATGTCATGGGGGCCTCAAATGTATGCTGCATGTCATGGGGGCCCCAAATGCATGCCGCATGTCATGGGGTCCCCACATGCATTCCGCATGTCATGGGGGCTCTACATCCATGCCGCATGTCATGAGGGCACCAAGTGCATGCCGCATGTCATGGGGGCCCCAAATGCATGCCGCATGTCATGGGGGCTCCAAATGCATGCCGCATGTCATGGGGGCCCCAAATGCATGCCACATGTCATGGGGGCCCCAAGAGCATGCCGCGTGACATGGGGGCCCCACGTGCTTGACGCATGTCATGGGGGCTCCACATGCATGCCGCATGTCTTGAGTACCCCAAATGCATGTCGCATGTCATTTGGGCCCCACATGCATGACGCATGTCATGGTGGCCCCAAATGCATTCTACATATCATGGAGGCCCCACGTCCATGCCGCATGTCATGGGGGCCCCAAATGCAAGCCGCCTGTCATGGGGGCCAAAAAAGCATTCCGCATGTCAAGGGGACCCCAAATGCATGCCTCATGTCATGGGGGCCACAAATGCATGCTGCATGTCATGGGGCCCCACATGCATGCCCCATGTCTTGGGGGCCTCAAATGCATGCTGCACGTGATGGGGGACCCAAATGCATGGCACATGTCATGGTAGCCGACACGCATGCCGCATGTCATGGGGGCCTCAAATACGTGCCACATGTCATGGGGGCCCCACATGCATGGTGCATGTCATGGGGGCTCTACATCCATGCCGCATGTCATGAGGGCACCAAGTGCATGCGGCATGTCATAGAGGCCCCACGTGCATGCCGCATGTCTCAGGTACCCCAAATGCATGCAGCATGTTATGCAGGCCCCAAATGCATGCCACATGTTATGGGGGCCCAAATGCATGCCGCATGTCATGGGGGCCCCACATGCATGCCGCATGTCATGGGTGCCCCAAATGCATGCCGCATGTCATGGGGGCTCCACGTGCATGCCGCATTTCACGGGGGCCCAAATGCATGCCGCATGTCATGGGGCCCCCAAATGCATGTCGCATGTCATGGGGGCCCCACGTGCATGCCGCATGTCATGGGGGCCCCAAATGAATGCCTCATGTCATGGGGGCCCCAAATGCATGCCGCATGTCATGGGGTCCCCACATGCATTCCGCATTTCATGGGGGCCCCAAATGCATGCCGCATGTCATGGGGGCCCCACATGCATTCCGCATGTCATGGGGCCCCCCAAATGCATGCAGCATGTCTTGGGGCCAACAAATGCATGGTGCATGTCATAGGGGCCCCACATGCATGCCGCATGTCATGGGGGCCTCAAATGTATGCTGCATGTCATGGGGGCCCCAAATGCATGCCGCATGTCATGGGGTCCCCACATGCATTCCGCATGTCATGGGGCCCCCCAAATGCATGCAGCATGTCTTGGGGCCAACAAATGCATGCCGCATGTCATAGGGGCCCCACATGCATGGCGTATTTCATGGGGGCCCCAAATGCGTGCCGCATATCATGGGGGCCCCAAATTCATGCCGCAAGTCATGGGAGTCATGGGGGCCCCAAATGCATGCCGCATGTCATGGGGTCCCCACATGCATTCCGCATGTCATGGGGGCCCCAAATGCATGCCGCATGTCATGGGGGCCCCACGTGCATGCCGCATGTAATGGGGGATTCAAATGCATGCCGCATGTCATGGGGGTCCCACATGCATGCCGCATGTCATGGGGGCCCCAAATGCATGCCTCAAGTCATGGGGGTCCCAAATGCATGCCGCATGTCATTGGGGCCCCACATGCATGCCGCATGTCATGGGGGCTCAAATGCTTGCCGCATGTCATGGGGGCCATAAATGCATGCCGCATGTCATGGGGGCCCAAATGCATGCCGCATGTCATGGGGGCCCCACATGCATGCCGCATGTCATGGGTGCCCCAAATGCATGTCGCATGTCATTGGGGCTCCACGTGCATGCCGCATGTCATGGGGGCACCACTTGCATGCAGCATGTAATGGGGGATCCAAATGCATGACGCATGTCAAGGGGGCCCCACGTGCATGCCGCATGTCATGGGGACCCACATGCATGCCGCATGTCATGGAGGCCCCCATGACATGCGACAAGCATTTGGGCCCCACATGCATGCCGCATGCCATGGGGCCCCCAAATGCATGCCGCATGTCATGGGGGCCCAAATGCTTGCCGCATGTCATGGGGGCCATAAATGGATGCCGCATGTCATGGGAGCCCCACATGCATGCCAAATGTCATGGGGGCCCCAAATGAATGTTGCATGTCAAGGGGGCCCCACGTGCATGCCGCATGTCATGGGGACCCCACATGCATGCCGCATGTCATGGGGGCCCCAAATACATGCCACATGTCATGGGGGCCCCATGTGCTTGGCGCAAGTCATGGGTGCCCCACATGCATGCCGCATGTCATCGGGGCCCTAAATGCATGCCGCATGTCATAGGGGCCCCACATGAATGACGCATGTCATGGGGGCCCCACATGCATGCCGCATGTCACGGAGGCCCCAAATGCTTGCCGCATGTCATGGGAGCCCCACATGAATGTCGCATGTCAAGGGGGCCCCACGTGAATGCCGCATGTCATGGGGACCCCACGTGCATGCCGCATGTCATGGAGACCCCAAATGCATGCCGCATGTCATGGGGGCCATAAATGCATGCCGCATGTCATGGGGGCCCAACGTGCATGCCGCATGTATTGTGGGCCCCAAATTCATGCTGCATGTCATGAGGGCCCTGCATGCATGCCGCATATCATGGGGGCCCCGCAGGCATTCCGCATGTCATGGGGGCCCAAACGCATGCCGCATGTCATGGGGTCCCCACGTGCATGCCGCATGTAATGGGGGATTCAAATGCATGCCGCATGACATGGGGGTCCCACATGCATGCTGCATGTCATGGGGGCCCCAAATGCATGCCTCAATTCATGGGGGCTCCAAATGCATGCCGCATGTCATGTGGGCCCCACATGCATGCCGCATGTCATGGGGCCCCCAAATGCATGCCGCATGTCATGGGGTTCCCACATGCATGCCGCATGTCATGGGGGCCTCAAATGCGTGCCGCATATCATGGGGGCCCCAAATGCATGCCGCATGTCATGGGGGCCCACATGCATGCCGCATGTCATGGGGGCACCACTTGCATGCAGCATGTAATGGGGGATCCAAATGCATGCCGCATGTCAAGGGGGCCCCACGTGCATGCCGCATGTCATGGGGACCCACATGCATGCCGCATGTCATGGAGGCCCCCATGACATGCGACAAGCATTTGGGCCCCACATGCATGCCGCATGCCATGGGGCCCCCAAATGCATGCCGCATGTCATGGGGGCCCAAATGCTTGCCGCATGTCATGGGGGCCATAAATGGATGCCGCATGTCATGGGAGCCCCACATGCATGCCACATGTCATGGGGGATTCAAATGCATGCCGCATGTCATTTGGGTCCCACATGCATGCCGCATGTCATGGGGGCCCCAAATGCATGCCTCAAGTCATGGGGGCCCCAAATGCATGCCGCATGTCATTGGGGCCCCCACATGCATGCCGCATGTCATGGGGTCCCCACATGCATGCCGCATGTCATGGGGGCTCAAATGCTTGACGCATGTCACGGGGGCCATAAATGCATGCCGCATGTCATGGGGGCCCAACAAGCATGCCGCATGTATTGGGGGCCCCAAATTCATGCCGCATGTCATAGGGGCCCCACATGCATGGCGCATGTCACGGGGGCCCCACTTGCATGCAGCATGTAATGGGGGATCCAAATGCATGCTGCACGTCATGGGGGCCCCACGTGCATGCCGCATGTCATGGGGGCCCCGCAGGCATTCCACATGTCATGGGGGCCCCAAATAAATGCTGCATTTCACGGGGGCCCCAAGTGCATGCCGCATGTCATGGGGCCCCCCAAATGGATGCCGCATGTCATAGGGGCCCCACATGCATGCCGCATATCATGGGGGCCCCAAATGCATGCAGCATGTCATAGTGGCCCCACGTGCATACCACATGACATGGGGGCCCCACATGCATGCCGCATGTCATGGGGGCCCCACGTGCATGCCGCATGTCTTGGGGCCCACAAATGCATGCCGCATGTCATAGGGGCCCCACATGCATGGCGCATTTCATGGGGGCCCTACATGCATGCCTCATGTCATGGGGCCCCAAATGCATGCCGCATGTCATAGTGGTTTCCAAATGCATGCTGCATGTCATGAGGGGCCCACGTGCATGCCGCAAGTCATGGGGGCCCCAAATGCATGTCACATATCATGGGGGCCCCACGTGCATGCTGCATATATTGGGGGCCCCAAATCCATGCCACATGTCATGAGGGCCCCGCTTGCATGCCGCATGTCATTGGGGCCCCGCAGGCATTCCGCATGTCATGGGGGCCCCACGTACATGGGGCCCCAAGCGTATGCCGCATGTCATGGAGGCCCCATGTGCATGCCACATGTAATGGGGGCCACAAATGCATGCGGCATGTCATAGGGGCCCCACGTGCATGCCACATGTCTCGGGCACCCCAAATTCATGCCGCATGTCATAGGGGCCCCACGTGCATGGCGCAAATCATGGGTGCCCCACATGCATGCCGCATGTCATCGGGGCCCCAAATGCATGCCGCATGTCATAGGGGCCCCACATGCATGCCGCATTTCATGGGGGACCCAAATGCATGCCGCATGTCATGGGGCCCCAAATGCATGTCGCATGTCATGGGGGACCCACATGCATGCTGCATGTCATGGGGGCCCCAAATGCATGCCACATGTCATGGGGGCCCCAAATGCATGCCGCATGTCATGGGGCCCCCCAAATGCATGCAGCATGTCTTGGTGCCCACAAATGCATGCCGCATGTCATAGGGGCCCCACATGCATGGCGCTTTTCATGGGCCCCCCACATGCATGCGCATGTCATGGGGGCCTCAAATGCGTGCCGCATATCATGGGGGCCCCAAATGCATGCCGCATGTCATGGGGGCCTACATGCATGCCGCATGTCATGGGGGCCCAAATGCTTGCCGCATGTCATGGGGGCCATAAATGGTTGCCGCATGTCATGGGAGCCCCACATGCATGCCACATGTCATGGGGGCCCCAAATGAATGTTGCATGTCAAGGGGGCCCCGCGTGCATGCCGCATGTCATGGGGACCCACATGCATGCCGCATGTCATGGAGGCCCCCATGACATGCGACAAGCATTTAGGCCCCACATGCATGCCGCATACCATGGGGCCCCCAAATGCATGCCACATGTCATGGGGGCCCAAATGCTTGCCGCATGTCATGGGGGCTATAAATGGATGCCGCATGTCATGGGGGCCCCACATGCATGCCGCATGTCTCAGGTACCCCAAATGCATGCAGCATGTTATGCATGCCCCAAATGCATGCCGCATGTCATGGGGGCCCTGCATGCATGCCGCATGTCATGGGGGCCCCAAATACATGCCGCATGTCATGGGGGCCCCACGTGCTTGGCGCAAGTCATGGGTGCCCCACATGCATGCCGCATGTCATCGGGGCCCTAAATGCATGCCGCATGTCATAGGGGCCCCACATGCATGACGCATGTCATGGGGGACCCACATGCATGCCGCATGTCACGGAGGCCCCAATTGCATGCCGCATGTCATGGGAGCCCCACATGAATGTCGCATGTCAAGGGGGCCCCACGTGCATGCCGCATGTCATGAGGATACCAAATGCATGCCGCATGTCATGGGGCCATAAATGCATGCCGCATGTCATGGGGGCCCCACGTGCATGCCACATGTCATTGGGGGCCCACATGCATTCCACATGTCATGGGGGCCACACTTGCATGCAGCATGTAATGGGGATCCAAATGCATGACGCATGTCATGGGGGCCCCAAATGCATGCGGCATGTCATAGTGGCCCCACGTGCATACCACATGTCATGGGGGCCCAAATGCATGACGCATGTCATGGATGCTCCACGTGCATGCCGCATGTAATGGGGCCCCCAAATTCATGTTGCATGTCATAGGGGCCCCACGTGCATTCCGCATGTCATGGGGGCCCCAAATGCATGCCGCATGTCATGGGGGCCCCACGTGCATGCCGCATGTCTTGGGGCCCACAAATGCATGCCGCATGTCATAGGGGCCCCACATGCATGGCGCATTTCATGGGGCTCCTACATGCATGCCGCATGTCATGGGGGCCCCAAATGCATGCCTCATGTCATGGGGGCCCCAAATGCATGCCGCATGTCATAGTGGTTTCCAAATGCATGCTGCATGTCATGAGGGGCCACGTGCATGCCGCAAGTCATGGGGGCCCCAAATGCATGCCACATATCATGGGGGCCCCACGTGCATGCTGCATATATTGGGGGCCCCAAATGCATGCCACATGTCATGAGGGCCCTGCTTGCATGCCGCATGTCATTGGGGCCCCGCAGGCATTCCGCATGTCATGGGGGCCCCACGTACATGCTGCATGTCATTGGGGCCCCACGTGCTTGCCGAATTTAATGGGGGACGCAAATGCATGCATGCCGCATGTCATTGGGGCCCCACAGGCATTCCGCATGTCATGCGGGCCTCACGTGCATTCCGCATGTCATGGGGGCCCCACGTACATGCTGCATGTCAAGGGGGCCCCAAATGTATGCCGCATGTCATGGGGGCGCCACGTACATGACGCATGTCATGGGGGCCCAAATACGTGCTGCATGTCATGAGGGCCCCACATGCATGGCGCATTTCATGGGGGCCCCAAAGGCATGCCGCATGTCATGGGGGCCACAAATATGTGCCGCATGTCATGGGGGCCCAACGTGCATGCCGCATGTCTTGGGGCCCCAAATATTTGCCGCAAGTCGTGGGAGCCCCACATGCATGCCACGTGTCATGGGGTCCCCACGTGCATTCCGCATGTCATGGGGGCTCCACATGCATGCCGCATGTCATGGGGGCCCCATGTGCATGTCGCATTTCATGGGGGCCCCAAATGTATGCCGCATGTCATGAGGGCCCCAAATGCATGCCGCATGTCATGGAGGCCCCAAATGTATGCCGCATGTCATGGGGGCCCCAAATACATGCCGCATGTCATGGGGGCCCCCGTGCGTGCCGCATGTCATGGGGGCCACAAATACATGTCGCATGTTTTGGGGCCCCCAAATACGTGCCGCATGTCATGGGGGCCCCACGTGCTTGCCGCATGTTATGGAGTCCCCAAATGCATGCCGCCTGTCATGGGGGCCCCACGAGCATGCCGCATTTCTTTGGGGACCCTAAATGCATGCTACATGTCAGGGGCTCCAAATGCTTGCTGCATGTCATGGAAGCCCCAAATACATGCCGCTTGTAATGGGGGCGCCAAATGCATGGCGCATGTCATAGGGGCCCCACATGCATGCCACATATCATGAGGGCAACACGTGCATGCCGCATGTAATGGGGGCCCCACATGCAAGCTGGGTGTTATTGGGGCCCAAATGCATGCCGCATGTCCTGGGGGCCCCACATACATGGCGCATGTCATGGGGGCCCCAAATGCATGCCGCATGTCAAGGGGGCCCCAAATTTTTGCCTCATGTCATCGGGGCCCCACATGCATGCTGGTTGTCATGGGGGCCCAAATGCATGCCGCATGTCATGGGGGCCCATGTGCATGCCGCATGTCATGGGGGACCAAATGCATGGCGCATGTTATGGGGGCCCCACGTGCATGCCGCTTGTCTTAGGGGCCCCAAGTACGTGCCGCATAATGGGGTCCCACATGCATGGTGCGTGTCATGGGAGCCCCACATGCATGCCGCATGTCATGACATGCGGCATGCATGTGGGACCCCCATGACACGTGGCATGCATGTGGCCCCCAAATTCATGCTGCATGTCATGGGGGCCCCAATTGCATGACCCATGTTATGGAGGCTGCACATGCATGCCACATTTCATGGGGGCCACAAATGCATGCCGCATGTTATTTGGGCCCCAAAAGTATGCTGCATATCATGGGGGGCCCCAAATACGCGCCGCATGTCATGAGGGCCCCACATGCATGGCGCATGTCATGGGGGCCCCAAATGCATGCCGCATGTTATGGGGGCCGCAAATATGTGCTGCATGTCATGTGGGCCCCAAATATGTGCCAAATGTCAAGAGGGCCCCACATGAATGTCGCGTGTCATGGGAGCCCCAAATGCTTGCCGCATGTCATTTCGTCCCCACATGCATGCCACAGGTCATGGGGGCCCCACATACATGCCGCGTGTCATGGGAGCCCCAAATGCATGCCCCCTTTCATGGGGGCACCACGTGCATGCCGCATGTCATGGGGGCCCCAAATGCATACCGCATGTCATGGGGGCCCCAAATGCATGCCGCATGTTATGGGGGCCCTAAATATATGCCGCATGTCATGGCAGCCCCAATACGTGCCACATGTCATGGGGGCCCCACGTGCATGCCGCATGTCATGGGTGCCCCACATGCATGCCTCATGTCATGGGGGCTCCAAATACATGCCTCATGTCATTGCGTCACCAAAGGCATGCCTCATGTCATGGGGGCCCCACATGCATGCCACATGTCATAGTGGCCCCACATGCATGCCACGTGTCAAGGGAGCCCCAAATAAATGTCGCATGTCAAGGGGGCCCCATGTGCATGCCGCATGTCATGGGGACCCACATGCATGCAGCATGTCATGGAGGCCCCATGACATGCGACAAGCATTTGGGCCCCACATGCATGACGCATGCCATGGGCCCCCCAAATGCATGCCGCATGTCATGGGGGCCCCACATGCATGCCGCATGTCATGGGGGCCAAAATGCTTGCCACATGTCATGGGGGCCATAAATGCAAGCCGCATGTCATGGGTGCCCCACATGCATGACGCATGTCATCAGGGCCCCAAATGCATGCTGCATGTCATAGGGGCCCCACATGCATGCCGCATGTCATGGGGGCCCCACATGCATGCCGCATGTCATGGGGGCCCAAATGCTTGCCGCATGTCATGGGGGCCAGAAATGCATGCCGCATGTCATAGGGGCCCCAAATGCATGGCGCATTTCATGGTGGCCCTACATGCATGCCGCATGTCATGGGGGCCCCAAGTGCATGCCTCATGTCATGGGGGCCCCAAATGCATGCCGCATGTCATAGTGGCCCCAAATGCATGCTGCATGTCATGAGGGGCCCACGTGCATGCCGCATGTCATGGGGGCCCCAAATGCATGGCTCAAGTCATGGGGGCCCCAAATGCATGCCACATATCATGGGGGCCCCAGGTGCATGCTGCATATATTGGGGGCCCCAAATGCATGCCACATGTCATGAGGGCCCCGCTTGCATGCCGCATGTCATTGGGGCCCCGCAGGCATTCCGCATGTCATGGGGGCCTCACGTGCATTTCGCATGTCATGGGGCCCAAATGCATGCCGCATGTCATGGGGGCCCAACGTGCATGCCGCATGTATTGGGGTCCCCAACTGCATGCCGCATATCATGGGACCCCAAATGCATGCCACATGTCATGGGGGCCCCACATGCTTGCCGCATTTCATGGGGGACCCAAATGCATGCATACCGCATGTCATTGGGGCCCCGCAGGCATTCCGCATGTCATGGGGGCCTCACGTGCATTCCGCATGTCATGGGGGCCCCACGTGCTTGCTGCATGTCATGGGGGCCCCACGTGCATGCCTCATGTCACGGGGGTCACAAATGTATGCCGCATGTCATGGGGGCCCCACGTGCATGCCGCATGTCATGCCCCCCCAAATGCATGCCGCATGTCATAGGGGTCCCACATGCATGCCGCATGTCATGGGGCCCCCAAATGCATGCCGCATGTCATAGTGGCCCCAAATGCATGCTGCATGTCATGAGGGCCCCACGTGCATGGCGCATTTCATGGGGGACCCAAATGCATGCCGCATGTCATGGGGGCGCCAAATGCATGGCGCATGTCATAGGGGCCCCACATGCATGCCACATATCATGAGGGCAACACGTGCATGCCGCATGTAATGGGGGCCCCACATGCAAGCTGGGTGTTATTGGGGCCCAAATGCATGCCGCATGTCATGGGGGCCCCACATACATGGCGCATGTCATGGGGGCCCCAAATGCATGCCGCATGTCAAGGGGGCCCCAAATTTTTGCCTCATGTCATCGGGGCCCCACATGCATGCTGGTTGTCATGGGGGCCCAAATGCATGCCGCATGTCATGGGGGCCCATGTGCATGCCGCATGTCATGGGGGACCAAATGCATGGCGCATGTTATGGGGGCCCCACGTGCATGCCGCTTGTCTTAGGGGCCCCAAGTACGTGCCGCATAATGGGGTCCCACATGCATGGTGCGTGTCATGGGAGCCCCACATGCATGCCGCATGTCATGACATGCGGCATGCATGTGGGACCCCCATGACACGTGGCATGCATGTGGCCCCCAAATTCATGCTGCATGTCATGGGGGCCCCAATTGCATGACCCATGTTATGGAGGCTGCACATGCATGCCACATTTCATGGGGGCCACAAATGCATGCCGCATGTTATTTGGGCCCCAAAAGTATGCTGCATATCATGGGGGGCCCCAAATACGTGCCGCATGTCATGAGGGCCCCACATGCATGGCGCATGTCATGGGGGCCCCAAATGCATGCCGCATGTTATGGGGGCCGCAAATATGTGCTGCATGTCATGTGGGCCCCAAATATGTGCCAAATGTCAAGAGGGCCCCACATGAATGTCGCGTGTCATGGGAGCCCCAAATGCTTGCCGCATGTCATTTCGTCCCCACATGCATGCCACAGGTCATGGGGGCCCCACATACATGCCGCGTGTCATGGGAGCCCCAAATGCATGCCCCCTTTCATGGGGGCACCACGTGCATGCCGCATGTCATGGGGGCCCCAAATGCATACCGCATGTCATGGGGGCCCCAAATGCATGCCGCATGTTATGGGGGCCCTAAATGTATGCCGCATGTCATGGCAGCCCCAATACGTGCCACATGTCATGGGGGCCCCACGTGCATGCCGCATGTCATGGGTGCCCCACATGCATGCCTCATGTCATGGGGGCTCCAAATACATGCCTCATGTCATTGCGTCACCAAAGGCATGCCTCATGTCATGGGGGCCCCACATGCATGCCACATGTCATAGTGGCCCCACATGCATGCCACGTGTCAAGGGAGCCCCAAATAAATGTCGCATGTCAAGGGGGCCCCATGTGCATGCTGCATGTCATGGGGACCCACATGCATGCAGCATGTCATGGAGGCCCCATGACATGCGACAAGCATTTGGGCCCCACATGCATGACGCATGCCATGGGCCCCCCAAATGCATGCCGCATGTCATGGGGGCCCCACATGCATGCCGCATGTCATGGGGGCCAAAATGCTTGCCACATGTCATGGGGGCCATAAATGCAAGCCGCATGTCATGGGTGCCCCACATGCATGACGCATGTCATCGGGGCCCCAAATGCATGCCGCATGTCATAGGGGCCCCACATGCATGCCGCATGTCATGGGAGCCCCACATGCATGCCGCATGTCATGGGGGCCCAAATGCTTGCCGCATGTCATGGGGGCCAGAAATGCATGCCGCATGTCATAGGGGCCCCACATGCATGGCGCATTTCATGGTGGCCCTACATGCATGCCGCATGTCATGGGGGCCCCAAGTGCATGCCTCATGTCATGGGGGCCCCAAATGCATGCCGCATGTCATAGTGGCCCCAAATGCATGCTGCATGTCATGAGGGGCCCACGTGCATGCCGCATGTCATGGGGGCCCCAAATGCATGGCTCAAGTCATGGGGGCCCCAAATGCATGCCACATATCATGGGGGCCCCAGGTGCATGCTGCATATATTGGGGGCCCCAAATGCATGCCACATGTCATGAGGGCCCCGCTTGCATGCCGCATGTCATTGGGGCCCCGCAGGCATTCCGCATGTCATGGGGGCCTCACGTGCATTTCGCATGTCATGGGGCCCAAATGCATGCCGCATGTCATGGGGGCCCAACGTGCATGCCGCATGTATTAGGGTCCCCAACTGCATGCCGCATATCATGGGACCCCAAATGCATGCCACATGTCATGGGGGCCCCACATGCTTGCCGCATTTCATGGGGGACCCAAATGCATGCATACCGCATGTCATTGGGGCCCCGCAGGCATTCCGCATGTCATGGGGGCCTCACGTGCATTCCGCATGTCATGGGGGCCCCACGTGCTTGCTGCATGTCATGGGGGCCCCACGTGCATGCCTCATGTCACGGGGGTCACAAATGTATGCCGCATGTCATGGGGGCCCCACGTGCATGCCGCATGTCATGGCCCCCCCAAATGCATGCCGCATGTCATAGGGGTCCCACATGCATGCCGCATGTCATGGGGCCCCCAAATGCATGCCGCATGTCATAGTGGCCCCAAATGCATTCTGCATGTCATGAGGGCCCCACGTGCATGGCGCATTTCATGGGGGACCCAAATGCATGCCGCATGTCATGGGGGCGCCAAATGCATGGCGCATGTCATAGGGGCCCCACATGCATGCCACATATCATGAGGGCAACACGTGCATGCCGCATGTAATGGGGGCCCCACATGCAAGCTGGGTGTTATTGGGGCCCAAATGCATGCCGCATGTCATGGGGGCCCCACATACATGGCGCATGTCATGGGGGCCCCAAATGCATGCCGCATGTCAAGGGGGCCCCAAATTTTTGCCTCATGTCATCGGGGCCCCACATGCATGCTGGTTGTCATGGGGGCCCAAATGCATGCCGCATGTCATGGGGGCCCATGTGCATGCCGCATGTCATGGGGGACCAAATGCATGGCGCATGTTATGGGGGCCCCACGTGCATGCCGCTTGTCTTAGGGGCCCCAAGTACGTGCCGCATAATGGGGTCCCACATGCATGGTGCGTGTCATGGGAGCCCCACATGCATGCCGCATGTCATGACATGCGGCATGCATGTGGGACCCCCATGACACGTGGCATGCATGTGGCCCCCAAATTCATGCTGCATGTCATGGGGGCCCCAATTGCATGACCCATGTTATGGAGGCTGCACATGCATGCCACATTTCATGGGGGCCACAAATGCATGCCGCATGTTATTTGGGCCCCAAAAGTATGCTGCATATCATGGGGGGCCCCAAATACGTGCCGCATGTCATGAGGGCCCCACATGCATGGCGCATGTCATGGGGGCCCCAAATGCATGCCGCATGTTATGGGGGCCGCAAATATGTGCTGCATGTCATGTGGGCCCCAAATATGTGCCAAATGTCAAGAGGGCCCCACATGAATGTGGCGTGTCATGGGAGCCCCAAATGCTTGCCGCATGTCATTTCGTCCCCACATGCATGCCACAGGTCATGGGGGCCCCACATACATGCCGCGTGTCATGGGAGCCCCAAATGCATGCCCCCTTTCATGGGGGCACCACGTGCATGCCGCATGTCATGGGGGCCCCAAATGCATACCGCATGTCATGGGGGCCCCAAATGCATGCCGCATGTTATGGGGGCCATAAATGTATGCCGCATGTCATGGCAGCCCCAATACATGCCACATGTCATGGGGGCCCCACGTGCATGCCGCATGTCATGGGTGCCCCACATGCATGCCTCATGTCATGGGGGCTCCAAATACATGCCTCATGTCATGGCGTCCCCAAAGGCATGCCTCATGTCATGGGGGCCCCACATGCATGCCACATGTCATAGTGGCCCCACATGCATGCCACGTGTCAAGGGAGCCCCAAATAAATGTCGCATGTCAAGGGGGCCCCATGTGCATGCCGCATGTCATGGGGACCCACATGCATGCAGCATGTCATGGAGGCCCCATGACATGCGACAAGCATTTGGGCCCCACATGCATGCCGCATGCCATGGGCCCCCCAAATGCATACCGCATGTCATGGGGGCCCCACATGCATGCCGCATGTCATGGGGGCCCAAATGCTTGCCACATGTCATGGGGGCCATAAATGCATGCCGCATGTCATGGGTGCCCCACATGCATGACGCATGTCATCGGGGCCCCAAATGCATGCCGCATGTCATAGGGGCCCCACATGCATGCCGCATGTCATGCCCCCATTACATGCTGCATGCAAGTGGTGCCCCCATGACATGCGGCATGCATGTGGGCCCCCATGACATGCGGCATGCATTTGGGGCCCCCATGATATGCGGCACGCATTTGAGGCCCCCATGACATGCGCATGCATGTGGGGGCCCCATGAAATGCGCCATGCATGTGGGGCCCCTATGACATGCGGCATGCATTTGTGGGCACCAAGACATGCTGCATGCATTTGGGGGGCCCCATGACATGCGGCATGCATTTGGGGCCCCCATGACATGCGGTATGCATTTGGGGCCCCCATGACATGCAGCATGCATGTGGGTCCCCCATGACATGCGACATGCATTTGGGGCCCCATGACATGCGGCATGCATTTGGGTCCCCCATGAAATGCGGCATGCATGTGGGGCCCCTATGAAATGCAGCATGCATTTGGGGCCCCGATGACAAGCGGCATGCATGTGGGGCACCCATGATTTGCGCCATGCACGTGGGGCCCCTATGACATGCGGCATGAATTTGGGGTGCCCGAGACATGCGGCATGCACGTGGGGCCCCTATGACATGGCGCATTTCATGGGGCCCCCACATGCATGCGCATGTCATGGGGGCCTCAAATGCGTGCCGCATATCATGGGGGCCCCAAATGCATGCCGCATGTCATGGGGGCCCACATGCATGCCGCATGTCATGGGGGCACCACTTGCATGCAGCATGTAATGGGGGCACCACTTGCATGCAGCATGTAATGGGGGATCCAAATGTATGACGCATGTCATGGGGGTCCCACATGCATGCCGCATGTCATGGGGGCCCACATGCATGCCGCATGTCATGGGGGCACCACTTGCATGCAGCATGTAATGGGGGATCCAAATGCATGCAGCATGTCAAGGGGGCCCCACGTGCATGCCGCATGTCATGGGGACCCACATGCATGCCGCATGTCATGGAGGCCCCCATGACATGCGACAAGCATTTGGGCCCCACATGCATGCCGCATGCCATGGGACCCCCAAATGCATGCCGCATGTCATGGGGGCCCAAATGCTTGCCGCATGTCATGGGGGCCATAAATGGATGCCGCATGTCATGGGAGCCCCACATGCATGCCACATGTCATGGGGGATTCAAATGCATGCCGCATGTCATTTGGGTCCCACATGCATGCCGCATGTCATGGGGGCCCCAAATGCATGCCTCAAGTCATGGGGGCCCCAAATGCATGCCGCATGTCATTGGGGCCCCACATGCATGCCGCATGTCATGGGGTCCCCACATGCATGCCGCATGTCATGGGGGCTCAAATGCTTGCCGCATGTCACGGGGGCCATAAATGCATGCCGCATGTCATGGGGGCCCAACAAGCATGCCGCATGTATTGGGGGCCCCAAATTCATGCAGCATGTCATAGGGGCCCCACATGCATGGCGCATGTCATGGGGGCCCCACTTGCATGCAGCATGTAATGGGGGATCCAAATGCATGCTGCACGTCATGGGGGCCCCACGTGCATGCCGCATGTCATGGGGGCCCCGCAGGCATTCCACATGTCATGGGGGCCCCAAATAAATGCTGCATTTCACGGGGGCCCCAAGTGCATGCCGCATGTCATGGGGCCCCCCAAATGGATGCCGCATGTCATAGGGGCCCCACATGCATGCCGCATATCATGGGGGCCCCAAATGCATGCAGCATGTCATAGTGGCCCCACGTGCATACCACATGACATGGGGGCCCCACATGCATGCCGCATGTCATGGGGGCCCCACGTGCATGCCGCATGTCTTGGGGCCCACAAATGCATGCCGCATGTCATAGGGGCCCCACATGCATGGCGCATTTCATGGGGGCCCTACATGCATGCCTCATGTCATGGGGCCCCAAATGCATGCCGCATGTCATAGTGGTTTCCAAATGCATGCTGCATGTCATGAGGGGCCCACGTGCATGCCGCAAGTCATGGGGGCCCCAAATGCATGCCACATATCATGGGGGCCCCACGTGCATGCTGCATATATTGGGGGCCCCAAATCCATGCCACATGTCATGAGGGCCCCGCTTGCATGCCGCATGTCATTGGGGCCCCGCAGGCATTCCGCATGTCATGGGGGCCTCACGTGCATTCCGCATGTCATGGGGGCCCCACGTACATGCTGCATGTCATTGGGGCCCCACGTGCTTGCCGCATGTCATGGGGCCCCCCAAATGCAGGCCGCATGTCACAGGGGTCCCACATGCATGCCGCATGTCATGGGGCCCCAAATGCATGCCGCATGTCATAGTGGCCCCAAATGCATGCTGCATGTCATGAGGGCCCCACGTGCATGCTGCATGTCATAGGGGCCCACGTGCATGCCGCATGTCATGGGGGCCCCACATGCATGCCGCATGTCATGGGGGATCCAAACTCATGCTGCATGTCATTGGGGCCCCAAGCGTATGCCGCATGTCATGGAGGCCCCATGTGCATGCCACATGTAATGGGGGCCACAAATGCA
Source organism: Phyllobates terribilis (assembly GCF_046119375.1). Taxonomy (NCBI): domain Eukaryota; kingdom Metazoa; phylum Chordata; class Amphibia; order Anura; family Dendrobatidae; genus Phyllobates; species Phyllobates terribilis. The sequence goes on along the minus strand of NW_027364203.1, from coordinate 29,247 downwards.
TGCGGCATGTCATAGGGGCCCCACGTGCATGCCACATGTCTCGGGCACCCCAAATTCATGCCGCATGTCATAGGGGCCCCACGTGCATGGCGCAAATCATGGGTGCCCCACATGCATGCCGCATGTCATCGGGGCCCCAAATGCATGCCGCATGTCATAGGGGCCCCACATGCATGCCGCATTTCATGGGGGACCCAAATGCATGCCGCATGTCATGGGGCCCCAAATGCATGTCGCATGTCATGGGGGACCCACATGCATGCTGCATGTCATGGGGGCCCCAAATGCATGCCACATGTCATGGGGGCCCCAAATGCATGCCGCATGTCATGGGGCCCCCCAAATGCATGCAGCATGTCTTGGTGCCCACAAATGCATGCCGCATGTCATAGGGGCCCCACATGCATGGCGCTTTTCATGGGCCCCCCACATGCATGCGCATGTCATGGGGGCCTCAAATGCGTGCCGCATGTCATGGGGGCCCAAATGCTTGCCGCATGTCATGGGGGCCATAAAAGGATGCCGCATGTCATGGGAGCCCCACATGCATGCCACATGTCATGGGGGCCCCAAATGAATGTTGCATGTCAAGGGGGCCCCACGTGCATGCCGCATGTCATGGGGACCCACATGCATGCCGCATGTCATGGAGGCCCCCATGACATGCGACAAGCATTTAGGCCCCACATGCATGCCGCATACCATGGGGCCCCCAAATGCATGCCACATGTCATGGGGGCCCAAATGCTTGCCGCATGTCATGGGGGCTATAAATGGATGCCGCATGTCATGGGGGCCCCACATGCATGCCGCATGTCATCGGGGCCCTAAATGCATGCCGCATGTCATAGGGGCCCCACATGCATGAGGAAATGTCATGGGGGACCCACATGCATGCCGCATGTCACGGAGGCCCCAATTGCATGCCGCATGTCATGGGAGCCCCACATGAATGTCGCATGTCAAGGGGGCCCCACGTGCATGCCGCATGTCATGAGGATACCAAATGCATGCCGCATGTCATGGGGCCATAAATGCATGCCGCATGTCATGGGGGCCCCACGTGCATGCCACATGTCATTGGGGGCCCACATGCATTCCACATGTCATGGGGGCCACACTTGCATGCAGCATGTAATGGGGATCCAAATGCATGACGCATGTCATGGGGGCCCCAAATGCATGCGGCATGTCATAGGGGCCCCACGTGCATTCCGCATGTCATGGGGGCCCCAAATGCATGCCGCATGTCATGGGGGCCCCACGTGCATGCCGCATGTCTTGGGGCCCACAAATGCATGCCGCATGTCATAGGGGCCCCACATGCATGGCGCATTTCATGGGGCTCCTACATGCATGCCGCATGTCATGGGGGCCCCAAATGCATGCCTCATGTCATGGGGGCCCCAAATGCATGCCGCATGTCATAGTGGTTTCCAAATGCATGCTGCATGTCATGAGGGGCCACGTGCATGCCGCAAGTCATGGGGGCCCCAAATGCATGCCACATATCATGGGGGCCCCACGTGCATGCTGCATATATTGGGGGCCCCAAATGCATGCCACATGTCATGAGGGCCCTGCTTGCATGCCGCATGTCATTGGGGCCCCGCAGGCATTCCGCATGTCATGGGGGCCCCACGTACATGCTGCATGTCATTGGGGCCCCACGTGCTTGCCGAATTTAATGGGGGACGCAAATGCATGCATGCCGCATGTCATTGGGGCCCCACAGGCATTCCGCATGTCATGGGGGCCTCACGTGCATTCCGCATGTCATGGGGGCCCCACGTACATGCTGCATGTCAAGGGGGCCCCAAATGTATGCCGCATGTCATGGGGGCGCCACGTACATGACGCATGTCATGGGGGCCCAAATACGTGCTGCATGTCATGAGGGCCCCACATGCATGGCGCATTTCATGGGGGCCCCAAAGGCATGCCGCATGTCATGGGGGCCACAAATATGTGCCGCATGTCATGGGGGCCCAACGTGCATGCCGCATGTCTTGGGGCCCCAAATATTTGCCGCAAGTCGTGGGAGCCCCACATGCATGCCACGTGTCATGGGGTCCCCACGTGCATTCCGCATGTCATGGGGGCTCCACATGCATGCCGCATGTCATGGGGGCCCCATGTGCATGTCGCATTTCATGGGGGCCCCAAATGTATGCCGCATGTCATGAGGGCCCCAAATGCATGCCGCATGTCATGGAGGCCCCAAATGTATGCCGCATGTCATGGGGGCCCCAAATACATGCCGCATGTCATGGGGGCCCCCGTGCGTGCCGCATGTCATGGGGGCCACAAATACATGTCGCATGTTTTGGGGCCCCCAAATACGTGCCGCATGTCATGGGGGCCCCACGTGCTTGCCGCATGTTATGGAGTCCCCAAATGCATGCCGCCTGTCATGGGGGCCCCACGAGCATGCCGCATTTCTTTGGGGACCCTAAATGCATGCTACATGTCAGGGGCTCCAAATGCTTGCTGCATGTCATGGGGGTCCATGTGCATGCCGCATGTCATGGGGGACCAAATGCATGGCGCATGTTATGGGGGCCCCACGTGCATGCCGCTTGTCTTAGGGGCCCCAAGTACGTGCCGCATAATGGGGTCCCACATGCATGGTGCGTGTCATGGGGGCCCCACATGCATGCCGCATGTCATGACATGCGGCATGCATGTGGGACCCCCATGACACGTGGCATGCATGTGGCCCCCAAATTCATGCTGCATGTCATGGGGGCCCCAATTGCATGACCCATGTTATGGAGGCTGCACATGCATGCCACATTTCATGGGGGCCACAAATGCATGCCGCATGTTATTTGGGCCCCAAAAGTATGCTGCATATCATGGGGGGCCCCAAATACGTGCCGCATGTCATGAGGGCCCCACATGCATGGCGCATGTCATGGGGGCCCCAAATGCATGCCGCATGTTATGGGGGCCGCAAATATGTGCTGCATGTCATGTGGGCCCCAAATATGTGCCAAATGTCAAGAGGGCCCCACATGAATGTCGCGTGTCATGGGAGCCCCAAATGCTTGCCGCATGTCATTTCGTCCCCACATGCATGCCACAGGTCATGGGGGCTCCACATACATGCCGCGTGTCATGGGAGCCCCAAATGCATGCCCCCTTTCATGGGGGCACCACGTGCATGCCGCATGTCATGGGGGCCCCAAATGCATACCGCATGTCATGGGGGCCCCAAATGCATGCCGCATGTTATGGGGGCCCTAAATGTATGCCGCATGTCATGGCAGCCCCAATACGTGCCACATGTCATGGGGGCCCCACGTGCATGCCGCATGTCATGGGTGCCCCACATGCATGCCTCATGTCATGGGGGCTCCAAATACATGCCTCATGTCATTGCGTCACCAAAGGCATGCCTCATGTCATGGGGGCCCCACATGCATGCCACATGTCATAGTGGCCCCACATGCATGCCACGTGTCAAGGGAGCCCCAAATAAATGTCGCATGTCAAGGGGGCCCCATGTGCATGCCGCATGTCATGGGGACCCACATGCATGCAGCATGTCATGGAGGCCCCATGACATGCGACAAGCATTTGGGCCCCACATGCATGACGCATGCCATGGGCCCCCCAAATGCATGCCGCATGTCATGGGGGCCCCACATGCATGCCGCATGTCATGGGGGCCAAAATGCTTGCCACATGTCATGGGGGCCATAAATGCAAGCCGCATGTCATGGGTGCCCCACATGCATGACGCATGTCATCGGGGCCCCAAATGCATGCCGCATGTCATAGGGGCCCCACATGCATGCCGCATGTCATGGGGGCCCCACATGCATGCCGCATGTCATGGGGGCCCAAATGCTTGCCGCATGTCATGGGGGCCAGAAATGCATGCCGCATGTCATAGGGGCCCCACATGCATGGCGCATTTCATGGTGGCCCTACATGCATGCCGCATGTCATGGGGGCCCCAAGTGCATGCCTCATGTCATGGGGGCCCCAAATGCATGCCGCATGTCATAGTGGCCCCAAATGCATGCTGCATGTCATGAGGGGCCCACGTGCATGCCGCATGTCATGGGGGCCCCAAATGCATGGCTCAAGTCATGGGGGCCCCAAATGCATGCCACATATCATGGGGGCCCCAGGTGCATGCTGCATATATTGGGGGCCCCAAATGCATGCCACATGTCATGAGGGCCCCGCTTGCATGCCGCATGTCATTGGGGCCCCGCAGGCATTCCGCATGTCATGGGGGCCTCACGTGCATTTCGCATGTCATGGGGCCCAAATGCATGCCGCATGTCATGGGGGCCCAACGTGCATGCCGCATGTATTGGGGTCCCCAACTGCATGACGCATATCATGGGACCCCAAATGCATGCCACATGTCATGGGGGCCCCACATGCTTGCCGCATTTCATGGGGGACCCAAATGCATGCATACCGCATGTCATTGGGGCCCCGCAGGCATTCCGCATGTCATGGGGGCCTCACGTGCATTCCGCATGTCATGGGGGCCCCACGTGCTTGCTGCATGTCATGGGGGCCCCACGTGCATGCCTCATGTCACGGGGGTCACAAATGTATGCCGCATGTCATGGGGGCCCCACGTGCATGCCGCATGTCATGGCCCCCCCAAATGCATGCCGCATGTCATAGGGGTCCCACATGCATGCCGCATGTCATGGGGCCCCCAAATGCATGCCGCATGTCATAGTGGCCCCAAATGCATGCTGCATGTCATGAGGGCCCCACGTGCATGGCGCATTTCATGGGGGACCCAAATGCATGCCGCATGTCATGGGGGCGCCAAATGCATGGCGCATGTCATAGGGGCCCCACATGCATGCCACATATCATGAGGGCAACACGTGCATGCCGCATGTAATGGGGGCCCCACATGCAAGCTGGGTGTTATTGGGGCCCAAATGCATGCCGCATGTCATGGGGGCCCCACATACATGGCGCATGTCATGGGGGCCCCAAATGCATGCCGCATGTCAAGGGGGCCCCAAATTTTTGCCTCATGTCATCGGGGCCCCACATGCATGCTGGTTGTCATGGGGGCCCAAATGCATGCCGCATGTCATGGGGGCCCATGTGCATGCCGCATGTCATGGGGGACCAAATGCATGGCGCATGTTATGGGGGCCCCACGTGCATGCCGCTTGTCTTAGGGGCCCCAAGTACGTGCCGCATAATGGGGTCCCACATGCATGGTGCGTGTCATGGGAGCCCCACATGCATGCCGCATGTCATGACTTGCGGCATGCATGTGGGACCCCCATGACACGTGGCATGCATGTGGCCCCCAAATTCATGCTGCATGTCATGGGGGCCCCAATTGCATGACCCATGTTATGGAGGCTGCACATGCATGCCACATTTCATGGGGGCCACAAATGCATGCCGCATGTTATTTGGGCCCCAAAAGTATGCTGCATATCATGGGGGGCCCCAAATACGTGCCGCATGTCATGAGGGCCCCACATGCATGGCGCATGTCATGGGGGCCCCAAATGCATGCCGCATGTTATGGGGGCCGCAAATATGTGCTGCATGTCATGTGGGCCCCAAATATGTGCCAAATGTCAAGAGGGCCCCACATGAATGTCGCGTGTCATGGGAGCCCCAAATGCTTGCCGCATGTCATTTCGTCCCCACATGCATGCCACAGGTCATGGGGGCCCCACATACATGCCGCGTGTCATGGGAGCCCCAAATGCATGCCCCCTTTCATGGGGGCACCACGTGCATGCCGCATGTCATGGGGGCCCCAAATGCATACCGCATGTCATGGGGGCCCCAAATGCATGCCGCATGTTATGGGGGCCCTAAATGTATGCCGCATGTCATGGCAGCCCCAATACATGCCACATGTCATGGGGGCCCCACGTGCATGCCGCATGTCATGGGTGCCCCACATGCATGCCTCATGTCATGGGGGCTCCAAATACATGCCTCATGTCATGGCGTCCCCAAAGGCATGCCTCATGTCATGGGGGCCCCACATGCATGCCACATGTCATAGTGGCCCCACATGCATGCCACGTGTCAAGGGAGCCCCAAATAAATGTCGCATGTCAAGGGGGCCCCATGTGCATGCCGCATGTCATGGGGACCCACATGCATGCAGCATGTCATGGAGGTCCCATGACATGCGACAAGCATTTGGGCCCCACATGCATGCCGCATGCCATGGGCCCCCCAAATGCATACCGCATGTCATGGGGGCCCCACATGCATGCCGCATGTCATGGGGGCCCAAATGCTTGCCACATGTCATGGGGGCCATAAATGCATGCCGCATGTCATGGGTGCCCCACATGCATGACGCATGTCATCGGGGCCCCAAATGCATGCCGCATGTCATAGGGGCCCCACATGCATGTCGCATGTCATGCGGGCCCCACATGCATGCCGCATGTCATGGGGGCCCAAATGCTTGCCGCATGTCATGGGGGCCAGAAATGCATGCCGCATGTCATAGGGGCCCCACATGCATGGCACATTTCATGGGGGCCCTACATGCATGCCGCATGTCATGGGGGCCCCAAGTGCATGCCTCATGTCATGGGGGCCCCAAATGCATGCCGCATGTCATAGTGGCCCCAAATGCATGCTGCATGTCATGAGGGGCCCACGTGCATGCCGCATGTCATGGGGGCCCCAAATGCATGGCTCAAGTCATGGGGGCCCCAAATGCATGCCACATATCATGGGGGCCCCAGGTGCATGCTGCATATATTGGGGGCCCCAAATGCATGCCACATGTCATGAGGGCCCCGCTTGCATGCCGCATGTCATTGGGGCCCCGCAGGCATTCCGCATGTCATGGGGGCCTCACGTGCATTTCGCATGTCATGGGGCCCAAATGCATGCCGCATGTCATGGGGGCCCAACGTGCATGCCGCATGTATTGGGGTCCCCAACTGCATGCCGCATATCATGGGACCCCACATGCATGCCACATGTCATGGGGGCCCCACATGCTTGCCGCATTTCATGGGGGACCCAAATGCATGCATACCGCATGTCATTGGGGCCCCGCAGGCATTCCGCATGTCATGGGGGCCTCACGTGCATTCCGCATGTCATGGGGGCCCCACGTGCTTGCTGCATGTCATGGGGGCCCCACGTGCTTGCCTCATGTCACGGGGGTCACAAATGTATGCCGCATGTCATGGGGGCCCCACGTGCATGCCGCATGTCATGGGCCCCCAAATGCATGCCGCATGTCATAGGGGTCCCACATGCATGCCGCATGTCATGGGGGCCCCAAATGCATGCCGCATGTCATAGTGGCCCCAAATGCATGCTGCATGTCATGAGGGCCCCACGTGCATGGCGCATTTCATGGGGGACCCAAATGCATGCCGCATGTCATGGGGGCCCCAAATGCATGGCGCATGTCATGGGGGATCCAAACTCATGCTGCATGTCATTGGGGCCCCAAGCGTATGCCGCATGTCATGGAGGCCCCATGTGCATGCCACATGTAATGGGGGCCCCAAATGCATGCGGCATGTCATAGGGGCCCCACGTGCATGCCGCATGTCTCGGGCACCCCAAATGCATGCCGCATATAATGGGGCCCCCAAATTCATGCCGCAAGTCATGGGGGCCATAAATGCATGCCGCATGTCAAGGGGCCCCCACGTGCATGACGCATGTCATGGGGACCCACATGCATGCCACATGTCATGGAGGCCCCCATGACATGCAGCAAGCATTTGGGCCCCACATGCATGCTGCATGCCATGGGCCCCCCAAAATGCATGCCGCATGTCAAGGGGGCCCAACATGCATGTCGCATGTCATGGGGGCCCAAATGCTTGCCGCATGTCATGGGGGCCCCACATGCATGCCGCATGTCATGGGGCCCAAAAGCTTGCCGCATGTCATGGGGGCCATAAATGCATGCCGCATGTCATGGGAGCCCCACATGATTGGCGCATGTCAAGGGGGCCCAACGTGCATGCCGCATGTATTGGGGGCCCCAAATTCATGCCGCAAGTCATGAGGGCCCTGCATGCATTCCGCATGTCATGGGGGGCCCAAATGCATGCCGCATGTCATGGGGGCCCCAAATGCATGCCGCATGTAATGGGGGATTCAAATGCATGCCGCATGTCATGGGGGTCCCACATGCATGCCGCATGTCATGGGGGCCCCAAATGCATGCCTCAAGTCATGGGGCCCCCCAAATGGATGCCGCATTTCATAGGGGCCCCACATGCATGACGCATATCTTGGGGCCCACAAATGCATGCCGCATGTCATAGAGGCCCCACATGCATGGCACATGTCATAGGGGCCCCACGTACATGGCTCATGTCATGGGTGCCCCACCTGCATGCCGCATGTCATTGGGGCCCCAATTGCATGCCGCATGCCATAGGGGCCCCACATGCATGGCGCATGTCACGGGGCCCCAAATGCATGCCACATGTCATGGGGGCCATAAATGCATGCCGCATGTCATGGGGGCCCCAAATGCATGCCGCATGTAATGGGGGCCCCACGTGCATGCCGCATGTCATGGGGGCCCCAAATGCATGCAGCATGTCATGGGGGCCCCACGTGCATGCCACATGTCATGGGGGGCCCACATGCATGCCGCATGTCATGGGGGCCCCACTTGCATGCATCATGTAATGGGGGTCCCACATGCATGCAGCATGTCATGAGGGCCCCACATGCATGCCGCATGTCATGGGGGTCCCACGTGCATGCTGCATGTCATTGGGGCCCCACGTGCTTGCCGCATGTCACGAGGGCCACAAATGTATGCCGCATGTCATGGGGGCCCCACGTGCATGCCGCATGTCATGGGGCCCCCCAAATGCATGCAGCATGTCATGGGGGCCCCACGTGCATGCCACATGTCATGGGGAGCCCACATGCATGCCGCATATCATAGGGGCCCCACATGCATGGAGCATGTCATGGGGGCCCCACGTGCATGCCGCATGTCATGGGGGATCCAAACTCATGCCGCATGTCATGGGGGCCCCACGTGCATGCCACATGTCATTGGGGGCCCACATGCATGCCGCATGTCATGGGGGCCACACTTGCATGCAGCATGTAATGGGGATCCAAATGCATGACGCATGTCATGGGGGCCCCAAATGCATGCGGCATGTCATAGTGGCCCCACGTGCATACCACATGTCATGGGGGCCCCACATGCATGCCGCATGTCATGGGGGCCCAAATGCATGCCGCATGTCATGGGGGCCCCACGTGCATGCCGCATGTCTTGGGGCCCACAAATGCATGCCGCATGTCATAGGGGCCCCACATGCATGGTGCATTTCATGGGGGCCCTACATGCATGCCGCATGTCATGGGGGCCCCAAATGCATGCCTCATGTCATGGGGGCCCCAAATGCATGCCGCATGTCATAGTGGTTTCCAAATGCATGCTGCATGTCATGAGGGGCCCACGTGCATGCCTCAAGTCATGGGGCCCCCAAATGCATGCCACATATCATGGGGGCCCCACGTGCATGCTGCATATATTGGGGGCCCCAAATGCATGCCACATGTCATGAGGGCCCCGCTTGCATGCCGCATGTCATTGGGGCCCCGCAGGCATTCCGCATGTCATGGGGGCCCCACGTACATGCTGCATGTCATTGGGGCCCCACGTGCTTGCCGCATTTAATGGGGGACGCAAATGCATGCATGCCGCATGTCATTGGGGCCCCGCAGGCATTCCGCATGTCATGGGGGCCTCACGTGCATTCCGCATGTCATGGGGGCCCCACGTACATGCTGCATGTCATTGGGGCCCCACGTGCTTGCCGCATGTCATGGGGCCCCCCAAATGCAGGCCGCATGTCACAGGGGTCCCACATGTATGGCGCATGTCATGGGGGCCCCAAATGCATGCCGCATGTCATAGTGGCCCCAAATACATGCTGCATGTCATGAGGGCCCCACGTGCATGCCGCATGTCATAGGGGCCCCACGTGCATGCCGCATGTCATGGGGGCCCCACATGCATGCCGCATGTCATGGGGGATCCAAACTCATGCTGCATGTCATTGGGGCCCCAAGCGTATGCCGCATGTCATGGAGGCCCCATGTGCATGCCACATGTAATGGGGGCCACAAATGCATGCGGCATGTCATAGGGGCCCCACGTGCATGCCGCATGTCTCGGGCACCCCAAATTCATGCCGCATGTCATAGGGGCCCCACGTGCATGGCGCAAATCATGGGTGCCCCACATGCATGCCGCTTGTCATCGGGGCCCCAAATGCATGCCGCATTTCATAGGGGCCCCACATGCATGCCGCATTTCATGGGGGACCCAAATGCATGCCGCATGTCATGGGGCCCCAAATGCATGTCGCATGTCATGGGGGACCCACATGCATGCTGCATGTCATGGGGGCCCCAAATGCATACCGCATGTCATGGGGGCCCCAAATGCATGCCGCATGTCATGGGGCCCCCCAAATGCATGCAGCATGTCTTGGTGCCCACAAATGCATGCCGCATGTCATAGGGGCCCCACATGCATGGCGCATTTCATGGGGCCCCCACATGCATGCGCATGTCATGGGGGCCTCAAATGCGTGCCGCATATCATGGGGGCCCCAAATGCATGCCGCATGTCATGGGGGCCCACATGCATGCCGCATGTCATGGGGGCACCACTTGCATGCAGCATGTAATGGGGGCTCCAAATGTATGACGCATGTCATGGGGGTCCCACATGCATGCCGCATGTCATGGGGGCCCACATGCATGCCGCATGTCATGGGGGCACAACTTGCATGCAGCATGTAATGGGGGATCCAAATGCATGCCGCATGTCAAGGGGGCCCCACGTGCATGCCGCATGTCATGGGGACCCACATGCATGCCGCATGTCATGGAGGCCCCCATGACATGCGACAAGCATTTGGGCCCCACATGCATGCCGCATGCCATGGGGCCCCCAAATGCATGCCGCATGTCATGGGGGCCCAAATGCTTGCCGCATGTCATGGGGGCCATAAATGGATGCCGCATGTCATGGGAGCCCCACATGCATGCCACATGTCATGGGGGATTCAAATGCATGCCGCATGTCATTTGGGTCCCACATGCATGCCGCATGTCATGGGGGCCCCAAATGCATGCCTCAAGTCATGGGGGCCCCAAATGCATGCCGCATGTCATTGGGGCCCCACATGCATGCCCCATGTCATGGGGTCCCCACATGCATGCCGCATGTCATGGGGGCTCAAATGCTTGCCGCATGTCACGGGGGCCATAAATGCATGCCGCATGTCATGGGGGCCCAACAAGCATGCCGCATGTATTGGGGGCCCCAAATTCATGCAGCATGTCATAGGGGCCCCACATGCATGGCGCATGTCATGGGGGCCCCACTTGCATGCAGCATGTAATGGGGGATCCAAATGCATGCTGCACGTCATGGGGGCCCCACGTGCATGCCGCATGTCATGGGGGCCCCGCAGGCATTCCACATGTCATGGGGGCCCCAAATAAATGCTGCATTTCACGGGGGCCCCAAGTGCATGCCGCATGTCATGGGGCCCCCCAAATGGATGCCGCATGTCATAGGGGCCCCACATGCATGCCGCATATCATGGGGGCCCCAAATGCATGCAGCATGTCATAGTGGCCCCACGTGCATAACACATGACATGGGGGCCCCACATGCATGCCGCATGTCATGGGGGCCCCACGTGCATGCCGCATGTCTTGGGGCCCACAAATGCATGCCGCATGTCATAGGGGCCCCACATGCATGGCGCATTTCATGGGGGCCCTACATGCATGCCTCATGTCATGGGGCCCCAAATGCATGCCGCATGTCATAGTGGTTTCCAAATGCATGCTGCATGTCATGAGGGGCCCACGTGCATGCCGCAAGTCATGGGGGCCCCAAATGCATGCCACATATCATGGGGGCCCCACGTGCATGCTGCATATATTGGGGGCCCCAAATCCATGCCACATGTCATGAGGGCCCCGCTTGCATGCCGCATGTCATTGGGGCCCCGCAGGCATTCCGCATGTCATGGGGGCCCCACGTACATGCTGCATGTCATTGGGGCCCCACGTGCTTGCCGCATTTAATGGGGGACGCAAATGCATGCATGCCGCATGTCATTGGGGCCCCGCAGGCATTCCGCATGTCATGGGGGCCTCACGTGCATTCCGCATGTCATGGGGGCCCCACGTACATGCTGCATGTCATTGGGGCCCCACGTGCTTGCCGCATGTCATGGGGCCCCCCAAATGCAGGCCGCATGTCACAGGGGTCCCACATGCATGCCGCATGTCATGGGGCCCCAAATGCATGCCGCATGTCATAGTGGCCCCAAATACATGCTGCATGTCATGAGGGCCCCACGTGCATGCCGCATGTCATGGGGGCCCCACATGCATGCCGCATGTCATGGGGGATCCAAACTCATGCTGCATGTCATTGGGGCCCCAAGCGTATGCCGCATGTCATGGAGGCCCCATGTGCATGCCACATGTAATGGGGGCCACAAATGCATGCGGCATGTCATAGGGGCCCCACGTGCATGCCACATGTCTCGGGCACCCCAAATTCATGCCGCATGTCATAGGGGCCCCACGTGCATGGCGCAAATCATGGGTGCCCCACATGCATGCCGCATGTCATCGGGGCCCCAAATGCATGCCGCATGTCATAGGGGCCCACATGCATGCCGCATTTCATGGGGGACCCAAATGCATGCCGCATGTCATGGGGCCCCAAATGCATGTCGCATGTCATGGGGGACCCACATGCATGCTGCATGTCATGGGGGCCCCAAATGCATGCCACATGTCATGGGGGCCCCAAATGCATGCCGCATGTCATGGGGCCCCCCAAATGCATGCAGCATGTCTTGGTGCCCACAAATGCATGTCGCATGTCATAGGGGCCCCACATGCATGGCGCTTTTCATGGGCCCCCCACATGCATGCGCATGTCATGGGGGCCTCAAATGCGTGCCGCATATCATGGGGGCCCCAAATGCATGCCGCATGACATGGGGGCCCACATGCATGCCGCATGTCATGGGGGCCCAAATGCTTGCCGCATGTCATGGGGGCCATAAATGGATGCCGCATGTCATGGGAGCCCCACATGCATGCCACATGTCATGGGGGCCCCAAATGAATGTTGCATGTCAAGGGGGCCCCACGTGCATGCCGCATGTCATGGGGACCCACATGCATGCCGCATGTCATGGAGGCCCCCATGACATGCGACAAGCATTTAGGCCCCACATGCATGCCGCATACCATGGGGCCCCCAAATGCATGCCACATGTCATGGGGGCCCAAATGCTTGCCGCATGTCATGGGGGCTATAAATGGATGCCGCATGTCATGGGGGCCCCACATGCATGCCGCATGTCTCAGGTACCCCAAATGCATGCAGCATGTTATGCATGCCCCAAATGCATGCCGCATGTCATGGGGGCCCCGCATGCATGCCGCATGTCATGGGGGCCCCAAATACATGCCGCATGTCATGGGGGCCCCACGTGCTTGGCGCAAGTCATGGGTGCCCCACATGCATGCCGCATGTCATCGGGGCCCTAAATGCATGCCGCATGTCATAGGGGCCCCACATGCATGACGCATGTCATGGGGGACCCACATGCATGCCGCATGTCACGGAGGCCCCAATTGCATGCCGCATGTCATGGGAGCCCCACATGAATGTCGCATGTCAAGGGGGCCCCACGTGCATGCCGCATGTCATGAGGATACCAAATGCATGCCGCATGTCATGGGGCCATAAATGCATGCCGCATGTCATGGGGGCCCCACGTGCATGCCACATGTCATTGGGGGCCCACATGCATTCCACATGTCATGGGGGCCACACTTGCATGCAGCATGTAATGGGGATCCAAATGCATGACGCATGTCATGGGGGCCCCAAATGCATGCGGCATGTCATAGTGGCCCCACGTGCATACCACATGTCATGGGGGCCCAAATGCATGACGCATGTCATGGATGCTCCACGTGCATGCCGCATGTAATGGGGCCCCCAAATTCATGTTGCATGTCATAGGGGCCCCACGTGCATTCCGCATGTCATGGGGGCCCCAAATGCATGCCGCATGTCATGGGGGCCCCACGTGCATGCCGCATGTCTTGGGGCCCACAAATGCATGCCGCATGTCATAGGGGCCCCACATGCATGGCGCTTTTCATGGGGCTCCTACATGCATGCCGCATGTCATGGGGGCCCCAAATGCATGCCTCATGTCATGGGGGCCCCAAATGCATGCCGCATGTCATAGTGGTTTCCAAATGCATGCTGCATGTCATGAGGGGCCACGTGCATGCCGCAAGTCATGGGGGCCCCAAATGCATGCCACATATCATGGGGGCCCCACGTGCATGCTGCATATATTGGGGGCCCCAAATGCATGCCACATGTCATGAGGGCCCTGCTTGCATGCCGCATGTCATTGGGGCCCCGCAGGCATTCCGCATGTCATGGGGGCCCCACGTACATGCTGCATGTCATTGGGGCCCCACGTGCTTGCCGAATTTAATGGGGGACGCAAATGCATGCATGCCGCATGTCATTGGGGCCCCACAGGCATTCCGCATGTCATGGGGGCCTCACGTGCATTCCGCATGTCATGGGGGCCCCACGTACATGCTGCATGTCAAGGGGGCCCCAAATGTATGCCGCATGTCATGGGGGCGCCACGTACATGACGCATGTCATGGGGGCCCAAATACGTGCTGCATGTCATGAGGGCCCCACATGCATGGCGCATTTCATGGGGGCCCCAAAGGCATGCCGCATGTCATGGGGGCCACAAATATGTGCCGCATGTCATGGGGGCCCAACGTGCATGCCGCATGTCTTGGGGCCCCAAATATTTGCCGCAAGTCGTGGGAGCCCCACATGCATGCCACGTGTCATGGGGTCCCCACGTGCATTCCGCATGTCATGGGGGCTCCACATGCATGCCGCATGTCATGGGGGCCCCATGTGCATGTCGCATTTCATGGGGGCCCCAAATGTATGCCGCATGTCATGAGGGCCCCAAATGCATGCCGCATGTCATGGAGGCCCCAAATGTATGCCGCATGTCATGGGGGCCCCAAATACATGCCGCATGTCATGGGGGACCCCGTGCGTGCCGCATGTCATGGGGGCCACAAATACATGTCGCATGTTTTGGGGCCCCCAAATACGTGCCGCATGTCATGGGGGCCCCACGTGCTTGCCGCATGTTATGGAGTCCCCAAATGCATGCCGCCTGTCATGGGGGCCCCACGAGCATGCCGCATTTCTTTGGGGACCCTAAATGCATGCTACATGTCAGGGGCTCCAAATGCTTGCTGCATGTCATGGAAGCCCCAAATACATGCCGCTTGCAATGGGGGCGCCAAATGCATGGCGCATGTCATAGGGGCCCCACATGCATGCCACATATCATGAGGGCAACACGTGCATGCCGCATGTAATGGGGGCCCCACATGCAAGCTGGGTGTTATTGGGGCCCAAATGCATGCCGCATGTCATGGGGGCCCCACATACATGGCGCATGTCATGGGGGCCCCAAATGCATGCCGCATGTCAAGGGGGCCCCAAATTTTTGCCTCATGTCATCGGGGCCCCACATGCATGCTGGTTGTCATGGGGGCCCAAATGCATGCCGCATGTCATGGGGGCCCATGTGCATGCCGCATGTCATGGGGGACCAAATGCATGGCGCATGTTATGGGGGCCCCACGTGCATGCCGCTTGTCTTAGGGGCCCCAAGTACGTGCCGCATAATGGGGTCCCACATGCATGGTGCGTGTCATGGGGGCCCCACATGCATGCCGCATGTCATGACATGCGGCATGCATGTGGGACCCCCATGACACGTGGCATGCATGTGGCCCCCAAATTCATGCTGCATGTCATGGGGGCCCCAATTGCATGACCCATGTTATGGAGGCTGCACATGCATGCCACATTTCATGGGGGCCACAAATGCATGCCGCATGTTATTTGGGCCCCAAAAGTATGCTGCATATCATGGGGGGCCCCAAATACGTGCCGCATGTCATGAGGGCCCCACATGCATGGCGCATGTCATGGGGGCCCCAAATGCATGCCGCATGTTATGGGGGCCGCAAATATGTGCTGCATGTCATGTGGGCCCCAAATATGTGCCAAATGTCAAGAGGGCCCCACATGAATGTCGCGTGTCATGGGAGCCCCAAATGCTTGCCGCATGTCATTTCGTCCCCACATGCATGCCACAGGTCATGGGGGCCCCACATACATGCCGCGTGTCATGGGAGCCCCAAATGCATGCCCCCTTTCATGGGGGCACCACGTGCATGCCGCATGTCATGGGGGCCCCAAATGCATACCGCATGTCATGGGGGCCCCAAATGCATGCCGCATGTTATGGGGGCCCTAAATGTATGCCGCATGTCATGGCAGCCCCAATACATGCCACATGTCATGGGGGCCCCACGTGCATGCCGCATGTCATGGGTGCCCCACATGCATGCCTCATGTCATGGGGGCTCCAAATACATGCCTCATGTCATGGCGTCCCCAAAGGCATGCCTCATGTCATGGGGGCCCCACATGCATGCCACATGTCATAGTGGCCCCACATGCATGCCACGTGTCAAGGGAGCCCCAAATAAATGTCGCATGTCAAGGGGGCCCCATGTGCATGCCGCATGTCATGGGGACCCACATGCATGCCGCATGCATTTGGGGCCCCCATGACATGCGGCATGCATTTGAAGCCTGCATAACATGCTGCATGCATTTGGGGTACCTGAGACATGCGGCATGCACGTGGGGCCCCCATAACATGCTGCATGCATTTGGGGTGCCCGAGACATGCGGCATGCACGTGGGGCCCCTATGACATGCGGCATGAATTTGGGGGCCCCATTACATGCAGCATGCATGTGGAGCCCCCATGACATGCGGCATGCATTTGGGGCCCCCATGACATGCGGCATGCATTTGGAGCCTGCATAACATGCTGCATGCATTTGGGGTACCTGAGACATGCGGCATGCACGTGGGGCCCCCATAACATGCTGCATGCATTTGGGGTGCCCGAGACATGCGGCATGCACGTGGGGCCCCTATGACATGCCGCATGCATTTGGGGCCCCCATTACATGTGGCATGCATTTGGGGCCACTATGACATGCTGCATGCATTTGGGGCCACTATGACATGCTGCATGCATTTGGGGCCCCCACGACATGCGGCATGCATTTGGGGCCACTATGACATGCGGCATGCATTTGGGGCCCCCATGACATGCGGCATGCATTTGGGGCCCCCATGACATGCGGCATGCATTTGGGGCCCCCATGACATGCGGCATGCATGTGGGACCACCATGATATGCGGCATGCATTTGGGGCCCCCATGACTTGTGCCATGCATTTGGGGCCCCCATGACATGCGGCATGAATGTAGGGCCCCCATTAAATGCGCCATGCATGTGAGGCCCCTATAACATGCGGCATGCATTTGTGCGCCCCAAGACATACGGCATGCACGTGGGGCCCCCATGACATGTTGCATGCGTTTGGGGCCCCCATGATATGCGGCATGCATTTGGGGCCCCCATGACTTGAGGCATGCATTTGGGTGCCCCATGACATGCGGCATGCATGTGGGACCCCCATGACATGCGGCATGCATTTGAATCCCCCATTACATGCGGCATGCACGTGGGACCCCCATGACATGAAGCATGCATTTGGGGCCCCCGTGACATGCGTAATGCCTGCGGGGCCCCCATGACTTGAGGCATGCATTTGGGGCCCCCATGAAATGCGCCATGCATGTGGGGCCCCTATGACATGCGGCATGCATGTGGGGCCCCTATGACATGTGGAATGCCTGCGGGGCCCCGATGACATGCGGCATGCACATGGGTCCCCCAGGACATACGGCATGCATTTGGATCCCCCTTACATGCGGCATGCACGAGTGGCCCCCATGAAATGCGGCATGCTTTTGGGGCCCCCATGACATGCGGCATGCCTGCGGGGCCCCCATGACATGCTGCATGCATGCGGGGCCCTCATAACATGCGGCATGCATTTGGGGCCCCCAATATATGTGGCGTGCACGTGGGGCCCACATGATATGTGGCATGCATTTGGGTCCCCCATGACTTGAGGCATGCATTCGGGGCCCCCATGACATGCGACATGCACGTGGGGCCCCCATGACGTGCAGCATGCATTTTGATCCCCCATTACATGCTGCATGCAAGTGGGGCCCCCATGAAATGCGCCATGCATGTGGGGCTCCTATGACATGTGGCATGCATTTGTGGGCCCCAAGAAATGCGGCATGCATGTGGGGCCCGTTTGACATGCGGCATGCATTTGGGGGCCCCATGACATGCGGCATGCACGTGGGGCCCCAATGACATGCAGCATTCACGTGGGACCGCCATAACATGCGGAATGCACGTGAGGGGCCCATGACATGTGGCATACATTTGAGCCCTCATGAAATGCGCCATGCATTTGTGGGCCCCAAGACATGTGTCATGCACGTGGGCCCTCCATGACATGCTGCATGCATTTGGGGCCCCCATGACATGCGGAATGCATTTGGGGCCCCCATGACATGCGGCATGCATTTGGGGCCACCATGACATGCAGCATGCACGTGGGGCCCCCATGACATGCGGCATGCATTTGGGGCCCCCATGACATGTGGTATGCACGTGGGGCCCCTATGACATGCTGCATGCATTTGGGGCCCCCATGACATGCGGCATGCATGTGGGGCACCCATGACATGCTCCATGCATGTGGGGCCCCTATGACATTCGGCATGCAATTGGGGCCCCTATGACATGCGGCATGCACGTGGGGCACCCATGACATGCGCCATGTACGTGGGGCCCCTATGACATGCGGCATGCACGTGGGGCCCTCATGACATGCGGCATTTATTTGGGGCCCCCATGACATGTGGAATGCCTGCGGGGCCCCCATGACATGCGGCATGCATTTGGATCCCCCATGACATGCTCCATACATGTGTAGCCCCTATGACATGCGGCATGCAATTGGGGCCCCAGTGACATGCGGCATGCATGTGGGGCACCCATGACATGCGTCATGTACGTGGGGCCCCTATGACATGTGGCATGCACGTGGGGCCCTCATGAAATGCGGCATTTATTTGGGGCCCCCATGACATGTGGAATTCCTGCGGGGCCCCCATTACATGCAGCATGCACTTGGGACCCCCATGACATGCTGCATGCATGTGGGGCCCCCATGACATGCGGCATGCACGTGGAGCCCCCATGACATGCTGCATGCATGTGGGGCCCCCATGACATGCGTCATGCATTTGGGGCCCCCATGACATGCGGCATGCATGTGGGGCACCATGACATGCGCCATGCCTGCGGGGCCCCCATGACATGCGGCATGCACGTTGGGCCCCCATGACGTGCAGCATGCATTTGGATCCCCCATTACATGCTGCATGCAAGTGGGGCCCCCATGAAATGCGCCATACATGTGGGGCCCCTATGACATGCCGCATGCATTTGTGGGCCCCAAGACATGCGGCATTCGTGTGGGGCCCCTATGACATGCGGCATGCATTTGGGGGGCCCCATGACATGCGGCATGCACGTGGAGCCCCCATGACATGCTGCATGCATGTGGGGCCCCCATGACATGCTCCATGCATGTGGGGCCCCTATGACATGCGGCATGCAATTGGGGCCCCAGTGACATGCGGCATGCATGTGGGGCACCCATGACATGCGCCATGTACGTTGGGCCCCTATGACATGCCGCATGCATTTGGGGCCCCCATGACATGCGGCATGCATGTGGGACCCCCATGACATGCGTCATGCATTTGGATCCCCCATTACATGCTCCATGCAAGTGAGGCCCCTATGACATGCGGCATGCACGTGGGACCCTCATGATATGCGGCATGCATTTGGGGCCCCAATGACTTGAGGCATGCATTTGGGGCCCCCATGAAATGCGCCATGCATGTGGGGCCCCTATGACATGCGGCATGCATGTGGGGCCCCTATGACATGTGGAATGCCTGCGGGGCCCCGATGACATGCGGCATGCACATGGGACCCCCAGGACATACGGCATGCATTTGGATCCCCCTTACATGCGGCATGCACGAGTGGCCCCCATGAAATGCGGCATGCTTTTGGGGCCCCCATGACATGCGGCATGCCTGCGGGGCCCCCATGACATGCTGCATGCATGCGGGGCCCTCATGACATGCGGCATGCATTTGGGGCCCCCAATATATGTGGCGTGCACGTGGGGCCCACATGATATGTGGCATGCATTTGGGTCCCCCATGACTTGAGGCATGCATTTGGGGCCCCCATGACATGTGACATGCACGTGGGGCCCCCATGACGTGCAGCATGCATTTTGATCCCCCATTACATGCTGCATGCAAGTGGGGCCCCCATGAAATGCGCCATGCATGTGGGGCTCCTATGACATGTGGCATGCATTTGTGGGCCCCAAGACATGCGGCATGCATGTGGGGCCCGTATGACATGCGGCATGCATTTGGGGGCCCCATGACATGCGGCATGCACGTGGGGCCCCAATGACATGCAGCATTCACGTGGGACCGCCATAACATGCGGAATGCACGTGAGGGGCCCATGACATGTGGCATACATTTGGGCCCTCATGAAATGCGCCATGCATTTGTGGGCCCCAAGACATGTGTCATGCACGTGGGCCCTCCATGACATGCTGCATGCATTTGGGGCCCCCATGACATGCGGAATGCATTTGGGGCCCCCATGACATGCGGCATGCATTTGGGGCCCCCATGACATGCAGCATGCACGTGGGGCCCCCATGACATGCGGCATGCATTTGGGGCCCCCATGACATGTGGTATGCACGTGGGGCCCCTATGACATGCTGCATGCATTTGGGGCCCCCATGACATGCGGCATGCATGTGGGGCACCCATGACATGCTCCATGCATGTGGGGCCCCTATGACATTCGGCATGCAATTGGGGCCCCAGTGACATGCGGCATGCATGTGGGGCACCCGTGACATGCGCCATGTACGTGGGGACCCTATGACATGCGGCATGCACGTGGGGCACCCATGACATGCGCCATGTACGTGGGGCCCCTATGACATGCGGCATGCACGTGGGGCCCTCATGACATGCGGCATTTATTTGGGGCCCCCATGACATGTGGAATGCCTGCGGGGCCCCCATGACATGCGGCATGCATTTGGATCCCCCATGACATGCTCCATACATGTGTGGCCCCTATGACATGCGGCATGCAATTGGGGCCCCAGTGACATGCGGCATGCATGTGGGGCACCCATGACATGCGCCATGTACGTGGGGCCCCTATGACATGTGGCATGCACGTGGGGCCCTCATGAAATGCGCCATTTATTTGGGGCCCCCATGACATGTGGAATGCCTGCGGGGCCCCCATTACATGCAGCATGCACTTGGGACCCCCATGACATGCTGCATGCATGTGGGGCCCCCATGACATGCGGCATGCACGTGGAGCCCCCATGACATGCTGCATGCATGTGGGGCCCCCATGACATGCGTCATGCATTTGGGGCCCCCATGACATGCGGCATGCATGTGGGGCACCATGACATGCGCCATGCCTGCGGGGCCCCCATGACATGCGGCATGCACGTTGGGCCCCCATGACGTGCAGCATGCATTTGGATCCCCCATTACATGCTGCATGCAAGTGGGGCCCCCATGAAATGCGCCATACATGTGGGGCCCCTATGACATGCCGCATGCATTTGTGGGCCCCAAGACATGCGGCATTCATGTGGGGCCCCTATGACATGCGGCATGCATTTGGGGGGCCCCATGACATGCGGCATGCACGTGGAGCCCCCATGACATGCTGCATGCATGTGGGGCCCCCATGACATGCTCCATGCATGTGGGGCCCCTATGACATGCGGCATGCAATTGGGGCCCCAGTGACATGCGGCATGCATGTGGGGCACCCATGACATGCGCCATGTACGTTGGGCCCCTATGACATGCCGCATGCATTTGGGGCCCCCATGACATGCGGCATGCATGTGGGACCCCATGACATGCGTCATGCATTTGGATCCCCCATTACATGCTCCATGCAAGTGAGGCCCCCATGACATGCGGCATGCATGTGGGACCCCATGATATGCAGCATGCATGTGGGACCCCCATGATATGCGGCATGCATTTGGGGCCCCCATGACTTGAGGCATGCATTTGGGGCCCCCATGAAATGCGCCATGCATGTGGGGCCCCTATGACATGCGGCATGCATGTGGGGCCCCTATGACATGCGGCTTGCATTTGGGGGGCCCCATGACATGCGGCATGCACGTGGGGCCCCCATGAAATGCTGCATTTATTTGGGGCCCCCATGACATGTGGAATGCCTGCGGGGCCCCCATGACATGCGGAATGCACTTGGGACCCCCATGACATACGGCATGCATTTGGATCCCCCTTACATGCGGCATGCACGAGTGACCCCCATGAAATGCGGAATGCTTTTGGGGCCCCCATGACATGCGGCATGCCTGCGGGGCCCCCATGACATGCTGCATGCATGCGGGGCCCTCATGACATGCGGCATGCATTTGGGGCCACCAATATATGTGGCATGCACGTGGGGCCCACATGATATGTGGCATGCATTTGTCGCCCCCATGACTTGAGGCATGCATTTGGGGCCCCCATGACATGCGCCATGCATGTGGGGCCCCTATGACATGCGGCATGCAATCGGGGCCCCAATGACATGCGGCATGCATGTGGGGCACCCATGACATGCGCCATATACGTGGGGCCCCTATGACATGCGGTATGCACGTGTGGCCCTCATGACATGCAGCATGCATTTGGGCCACTATGACATGCGGCATGCATTTCGGGCCCCCATGATATGCGGCATGCATGTGGGACCCTCAAGATATGCGGCATGCATGTGGGACCCCCATGATATGCGGCATGCATTTGGGGCCCTCATGACTTGAGGCATGCATTTGGGGCCCCCTTGAAATGCGCCATGCATGTGGGGCCCCTTTGACATGCAGCATGCATTTGTGGCCCCCAAGACATGTGGCATGCATTTGGGGGCCCCTTGAAATGCGCCATGCATGTGGGGCCCCTTTGACATGCGGCATGCATTTGTGGCCCCCAAGACATGTGGCATGCATTTGGTGCCCCTATGACATGCGGCATGCATTTGGGGGGGCCCATGACATGCGGCATGCACGTGGGGCCCCCATGAAATGCGGCATTTATTTGGGGCCCCCATGACATATGGAATGCCTGCGGGGCCCCCGTGACATGAGGCATGCACGTGGGGCCCCCATGACATGCGGCAAGCATTTGGATCCCCCATTACATGCTGCATGCACGTTGGGCACCCATGACATGCGACATGCATTTATGACCCCCATGACATGCGGCATGCATTTGGGCTCTCATGAAATGCGCCATGCATGTGGGGCCCCTATGACATGCGACATGCATTTGTGGGCCCCAAGACATGTGGCATGCACGTGGGCCCCCCATGACATGCTGCATGCACTTGGGGCCCCCATGATATGCGGCACCCATTTGGGGCCCCCGTGACATGCGGCATGCATGTGGGGCCCCTATGACATGCGGCATGCATTTGTGGGCCTCAAGACATGCGGCATGCATGTGGGGCCCCTATGACATGCTGCATGCATTTGGGGGGCCCCATGACATGCGGCATGCACGTGAGGCCCCCATGAAATGCGGCATTTATTTGGGGCCCCCATGACAGGTGGAATGCCTGCGTGGCTCCCATGACATGCGGCATGCACGTGGGGCCCCCATGACGTGCAGCATGCATTTGGATCCCCCATTACATGCTGCATGCAAGTGGGGCCCCAATGACATGTGGAATGCCTGCGGGGCCCCCATGACATGAGGCATGCACGTGGGGCCCCCATTACATGTGGCATGCACATGGGGCCCCATGACATGCGACATATGCTTGGGGCCCCAATGACATGCGTCATGAGTTTGGATCCCCCATGACATGCGGCATGCACGTGGTGCCCCCATGACATGAGTCATGCATTTGGGGCCGCCATGACATGCGGCACATATGCATGTGGGGCATCCATGACTTGCGGCATGCACGTGGGGCCCCTATGACATGCCGCATGCATTTGGGGCCCCCATTACATGTGGCATGCACATGGGGCCCCCATGACATGCGGCATGCATTTAGGTCCCCCATGAAATGCGGCATGCATGTGGGGCCCCCATGACATGTGGCATGCATGTGGGGCCCCATGATATGCGGCCTGCAGTTGGGGCCCCCAATACATGCGACATGCATTTATGGCCCCCATGACATGCAGCATGCACGTGGGGCCCCCATGACATGCGGAATGCATGTGACGCCCCCATGAGATGTGGAATGCCTGCGGGGCCCCGTTGACATGCGGCATGCATGCAGGGCCCTCATGACATGCGGCATGCAATTGGGGCCCCCAATATATGCGGCATGCACGTGGGGCCCCCATGATATGTGGCATGCATTTGGGGCCCCCATGACTTGAGCCATGCATTTGGTGCCCCCATGACATACGGCATGCACGTGAGGCCCTCATGACATGCAGCATGCATTTGGGGTCACTATGACATGCGGCATGCATTTGGGGCCCCCATGACATGTGGAATGCTTCCGGGGCCCTCATGACATGCGGCATGCATTTGGGGCCCCCAATATATGTGGCGTGCACGTGGGGCCCACATGATATGTGGCATGCATTTGGGTCCCCCATGACTTGAGGCATGCATTTGGGGCCCCCATGACATGTGACATGCACGTGGGGCCCCCATGACGTGCAGCATGCATTTTGATCCCCCATTACATGCTGCATGCAAGTGGGGCCCCCATGAAATGCGCCATGCATGTGGGGCTCCTATGACATGTGGCATGCATTTGTGGGCCCCAAGACATGCGGCATGCATGTGGGGCCCGTATGACATGCGGCATGCATTTGGGGGCCCCATGACATGCGGCATGCACGTGGGGCCCCAATGACATGCAGCATTCACGTGGGACCGCCATAACATGCGGAATGCACGTGAGGGGCCCATGACATGTGGCATACATTTGGGCCCTCATGAAATGCGCCATGCATTTGTGGGCCCCAAGACATGTGTCATGCACGTGGGCCCTCCATGACATGCTGCATGCATTTGGGGCCCCCATGACATGCGGAATGCATTTGGGGCCCCCATGACATGCGGCATGCATTTGGGGCCCCCATGACATGCAGCATGCACGTGGGGCCCCCATGACATGCGGCATGCATTTGGGGCCCCCATGACATGTGGTATGCACGTGGGGCCCCTATGACATGCTGCATGCATTTGGGGCCCCCATGACATGCGGCATGCATGTGGGGCACCCATGACATGCTCCATGCATGTGGGGCCCCTATGACATTCGGCATGCAATTGGGGCCCCAGTGACATGCGGCATGCATGTGGGGCACCCGTGACATGCGCCATGTACGTGGGGACCCTATGACATGCGGCATGCACGTGGGGCACCCATGACATGCGCCATGTACGTGGGGCCCCTATGACATGCGGCATGCACGTGGGGCCCTCATGACATGCGGCATTTATTTGGGGCCCCCATGACATGTGGAATGCCTGCGGGGCCCCCATGACATGCGGCATGCATTTGGATCCCCCATGACATGCTCCATACATGTGTGGCCCCTATGACATGCGGCATGCAATTGGGGCCCCAGTGACATGCGGCATGCATGTGGGGCACCCATGACATGCGCCATGTACGTGGGGCCCCTATGACATGTGGCATGCACGTGGGGCCCTCATGAAATGCGCCATTTATTTGGGGCCCCCATGACATGTGGAATGCCTGCGGGGCCCCCATTACATGCAGCATGCACTTGGGACCCCCATGACATGCTGCATGCATGTGGGGCCCCCATGACATGCGGCATGCACGTGGAGCCCCCATGACATGCTGCATGCATGTGGGGCCCCCATGACATGCGTCATGCATTTGGGGCCCCCATGACATGCGGCATGCATGTGGGGCACCATGACATGCGCCATGCCTGCGGGGCCCCCATGACATGCGGCATGCACGTTGGGCCCCCATGACATGCGGCATGCATGTGGGACCCCCATGACATGCGTCATGCATTTGGATCCCCCATTACATGCTCCATGCAAGTGAGGCCCCCATGACATGCGGCATGCATGTGGGACCCCATGATATGCAGCATGCATGTGGGACCCCCATGATATGCGGCATGCATTTGGGGCCCCCATGACTTGAGGCATGCATTTGGGGCCCCCATGAAATGCGCCATGCATGTGGGGCCCCTATGACATGCGGCATGCATGTGGGGCCCCTATGACATGCGGCTTGCATTTGGGGGGCCCCATGACATGCGGCATGCACGTGGGGCCCCCATGAAATGCTGCATTTATTTGGGGCCCCCATGACATGTGGAATGCCTGCGGGGCCCCCATGACATGCGGAATGCACTTGGGACCCCCATGACATACGGCATGCATTTGGATCCCCCTTACATGCGGCATGCACGAGTGACCCCCATGAAATGCGGAATGCTTTTGGGGCCCCCATGACATGCGGCATGCCTGCGGGGCCCCCATGACATGCTGCATGCATGCGGGGCCCTCATGACATGCGGCATGCATTTGGGGCCACCAATATATGTGGCATGCACGTAGGGCCCACATGATATGTGGCATGCATTTGTCGCCCCCATGACTTGAGGCATGCATTTGGGGCCCCCATGACATGCGCCATGCATGTGGGGCCCCTATGACATGCGGCATGCAATCGGGGCCCCAATGACATGCGGCATGCATGTGGGGCACCCATGACATGCGCCATATACGTGGGGCCCCTATGACATGCGGTATGCACGTGTGGCCCTCATGACATGCAGCATGCATTTGGGCCACTATGACATGCGGCATGCATTTCGGGCCCCCATGATATGCGGCATGCATGTGGGACCCTCAAGATATGCGGCATGCATGTGGGACCCCCATGATATGCGGCATGCATTTGGGGCCCTCATGACTTGAGGCATGCATTTGGGGCCCCCTTGAAATGCGCCATGCATGTGGGGCCCCTTTGACATGCAGCATGCATTTGTGGCCCCCAAGACATGTGGCATGCATTTGGGGGCCCCTTGAAATGCGCCATGCATGTGGGGCCCCTTTGACATGCGGCATGCATTTGTGGCCCCCAAGACATGTGGCATGCATTTGGTGCCCCTATGACATGCGGCATGCATTTGGGGGGGCCCATGACATGCGGCATGCACGTGGGGCCCCCATGAAATGCGGCATTTATTTGGGGCCCCCATGACATATGGAATGCCTGCGGGGCCCCCGTGACATGAGGCATGCACGTGGGGCCCCCATGACATGCGGCAAGCATTTGGATCCCCCATTACATGCTGCATGCACGTTGGGCACCCATGACATGCGACATGCATTTATGACCCCCATGACATGCGGCATGCATTTGGGCTCTCATGAAATGCGCCATGCATGTGGGGCCCCTATGACATGCGACATGCATTTGTGGGCCCCAAGACATGTGGCATGCACGTGGGCCCCCCATGACATGCTGCATGCACTTGGGGCCCCCATGATATGCGGCACCCATTTGGGGCCCCCGTGACATGCGGCATGCATGTGGGGCCCCTATGACATGCGGCATGCATTTGTAGGCCTCAAGACATGCGGCATGCATGTGGGGCCCCTATGACATGCTGCATGCATTTGGGGGGCCCCATGACATGCGGCATGCACGTGAGGCCCCCATGAAATGCGGCATTTATTTGGGGCCCCCATGACAGGTGGAATGCCTGCGTGGCTCCCATGACATGCGGCATGCACGTGGGGCCCCCATGACGTGCAGCATGCATTTGGATCCCCCATTACATGCTGCATGCAAGTGGGGCCCCAATGACATGTGGAATGCCTGCGGGGCCCCCATGACATGAGGCATGCACGTGGGGCCCCCATTACATGTGGCATGCACATGGGGCCCCATGACATGCGACATATGCTTGGGGCCCCAATGACATGCGTCATGAGTTTGGATCCCCCATGACATGCAGCATGCACGTGGTGCCCCCATGACATGAGTCATGCATTTGGGGCCGCCATGACATGCGGCACATATGCATGTGGGGCATCCATGACTTGCGGCATGCACGTGGGGCCCCTATGACATGCCGCATGCATTTGGGGCCCCCATTACATGTGGCATGCACATGGGGCCCCCATGACATGCGGCATGCATTTAGGTCCCCCATGAAATGCGGCATGCATGTGGGGCCCCCATGACATGTGGCATGCATGTGGGGCCCCATGATATGCGGCCTGCAGTTGGGGCCCCCAATACATGCGACATGCATTTATGGCCCCCATGACATGCAGCATGCACGTGGGGCCCCCATGACATGCGGAATGCATGTGACGCCCCCATGAGATGTGGAATGCCTGCGGGGCCCCGTTGACATGCGGCATGCATGCAGGGCCCTCATGACATGCGGCATGCAATTGGGGCCCCCAATATATGCGGCATGCACGTGGGGCCCCCATGATATGTGGCATGCATTTGGGGCCCCCATGACTTGAGCCATGCATTTGGTGCCCCCATGACATACGGCATGCACGTGAGGCCCTCATGACATGCAGCATGCATTTGGGGTCACTATGACATGCGGCATGCATTTGGGGCCCCCATGACATGTGGAATGCTTCCGGGGCCCCCATGACATGCGGCATGCATGCGGGGCCCTCATGACATGCGGCATGAATTTGGGGCCCCCAATACATGTGACATGCACGTTGGGCCCCCATGACGTGCGGCATACATTTATGGCCCCCAGGACATGCGGCAAGCATTTGGGCCCCCATGACATGCGGCATGCATGTGGGGCCCCCATGACATGCGGCATACATGTGGGGCCCCAATGACATGCGGCATGCATGTGGGGCACCCATGACTTGCGCCATGCACGTGGGTCCCCTATGACATGCGGCATGAATTTGGGGGCCCCATTACATGCGGCATGCATGTGGAGCCCCCATGACATGCGGCATGCATTTGGGGC